>NW_015150840.1:376972-399719 GCF_000732505.1 Cyprinodon variegatus
TATAATTCTATAAATAACAAGTATTTATATATTTAGCTAATTTACATGAATTTATAATAATATGAATTAATTGCTGATGTCTTTCTCTCTGTTAAATATTAATCACCATTTTACACTGGAAAACCGATCTAGAAATAGGTAATTATTTTTTTAAATTGGGTGTATTTACCCTTAATTTGAGTAGGTAAATGAGATAGCTTGCCAATGGGAGGAGTATTTTTACTGTTGAAATAAGATAATTAGATAATATGCACTTTAAATAAGACAATGCAATTGTGTTTTCCTATTTTAAGTGTAGATTGTCTTGTTCCATTTGCAAGATGTCTTTTTTACCTTCTCAATCCAAGAACAAATGCACTTATTTCAAGAAAAAATTACTTGATTTCATTTTTTTCTAGCGTAATCAGCGCCCATGGGCACTTTGATTTTTACTTTAATCACAATTAAAGGTAGACATAAGGCTTACAGCACCACAGCTAATATTTTCTGTGTTGTTAGCTTTATTACCAATACTGGAGATGATAAAATCTTGCCTGCCCCACAACGACCAATTTGTTGGTCTATTTGTTGTTTCTACCTAAAGCAAATAATCCCAGTTGCTCAAAAAGAACAATGGGTTGCAAAAATACATATTTACACTGAAACACAATGTCTTTGCATATACTTTGTCTAAGGTTTAAATATGACGTTCCAATGAAAAAAATTTTGTTGTTTTTTATTTCCACTGCTAAAAACAGCCTTAAGAAGTAAAACTACTATGATGTTTTAAATTATATATGGCTTTTTTTTTTTTATCCGAACAGATGAGCATAGTATGTACAGACTGTATACTGAGTGCTAATTTAAATACAATTATTATGCTCTTTAATTAACAGCTGCACTGTATTTTTTTATTGTAAATGTGTAAATTAGGTTTTACTTTATAGTGTCCAATTTTAGTTTTGTTTTTAATGTGTTTTAACCTTATTTGCATACTTCCATTAACATTTTATTTTGCTGCAGGTACAAAACAATACCTCTGCTAATATGCATTACCTAAAACATATATATATTAAATAATTAAAACAGATTCCTTAATTACTTAGATGTAGCTAAACTAGCTTAAGAATAATATTTGAGTATTTGTATAGAATGTATATTTTTTATTTATCATTAATGGTTGAAATTTTACTTGAAATATTTCATATACATCACTTTGCTGTCAGGTTTAGCTGTTGTTGTACATTGCTGGAACTACGTTTGCAGCCTTTAGAGTAGCAGATGAACCTCCTAAAAAGCCAATTCAGATTTCCTGTTCAACTAATTGGCAGCATTTCTTTTTTTTAAACAGAATTCCATTCATAAATAGGCGAACTGCATTATACCAACATTATCTTCATTGACATTTAATAGAATAATAAAAAAAAACGTTTTGTAGTAGTTTAAAGTCTAAAGTATGCATAGGTGTTTCGGTAATGCTTTTACAGCATATCAATAACCATGTAAAAACATAGTAATAAAATAGAAAGTGTATATTACTAGGTAACAAGAAAAAAAAAAAAATTGGTTATTACCCTAAAATTAAGGTATGTAATTTCAAAGTAATTACCTGCATGAAATTATTACAACTGCATGTTACTATGTAACAATGGAGTCTTTTGGTGAGTAATTACCATTAGGTTACCACATACGTTTCTATTATTGGCCATCACCTATGGCTTACAAAGTAAATTGTGACTTATGATGATCAGGTAAATAAAGTATTAAAAAATTGAGCTCAAGTGACATATAAATAACAGTTTAGTTAAGTAGATTGGCTTGCTGTCTTCTTGGTTTGGTTTTCTGTTATATGAGAAGTAATAAACTAGATTTTACTAGATAATAACACATAAGTGTATTGCTGTCAGTGAAATGACTGAGATGCCTGGTAATAACTCTTTGAAATCTAAGAAGTCTAACTTTACCTTGTCTGCCTAAAATTTGAAGCACAGCACTTACAAAAAAATTCCATAAAGTTTTTCTTGTGCCTAGTAATATAGTGTAACATGCTATGTTATTACCATGTTATGACATTGTTATTAATTTCCTTTTATGGACTTTAAAGATGACCTTTATTAAAAAACTTCAAAACGTATGATTCTTATTCTCAAATTCGGACTCGTCCAGTGAACTGCGGTGAATCAAAAATAGTCTCTGGAATTTTATAAACATCTATTGTATATTTCCCGGATTAGCGGACCGCGGTCCGGATCTGGACCCACCTGCTGACTAATCCGGACCCAACCTGATTTAAAACATTTATTAATTACCACATGTTGTCCGACGATAGTGTTTAATTTCACTTGCACCGCTTCACCTGTTTATATGGTAAAGCCTTCCAGAGCGCCTGGAACCAGGCTACATGTGATACAAATTAGCCAATGAGCTGCTGTCAGTCGGGGTTGCTGCTGCTGCCACTTTTAGACACAGCATAACATGGATGCTTAAAAGCCTCATTTTATTTCAGTGTTAAATTCTGTTTAAAGTAACAGATTATAATTACAGATGTCTCCAGACCTTTACTGGTTGATGATTTTCTTTATTCAGACCCCGCAGATTTTTATTTGGTTACCCCGATCTAAGGATTCTCAATTATTAGCCCCCTAAGAAATATTAGCTGAAAAGTAACAAAAAAATGATATTATCCATCGACACATGTTCTGCACATGGATCATTCTGTTCTTCGTTCATTTCAACAAGCTCATAATTCCAGCAGCCAATGCGAATGAGGTCAGGGTCACTTTGGAGAAACAGTTGCTCTGTCTTGGAGCTACAACATGCAAAAAAGGCAAAAAATTGAAACCCACTTTCACATGGGAGGCAAGCAAAGACTGTAAAATTTTAGTGAAACAAAAAAAAAAATAATAATAATCCTTCGGAAAATCCAAGTCAACTCACAAAAACAAGTGTTCCCAAAAGGCATAGGAACCTGAGTGGCTTAATTTAAGGTTTACTCTTTGCTAATATACAGAGATACGTCAAATGGTGCTAAAATGAAAAGAAGAGAAAGAGATTCTAACAGGTAAAACTTTATATACAAACCCATGCTGGCCATGATCCAATGTCCCAATGATGTACACATATTCTAATGCAAGCTCTCATTATAATTGAAAATAAACAATGTTTTATTTTGCTGTAAATCTACTGCAGTCATTAAATGTCACAATATATGATACTTTCTAACAAAAAAATACTTTTTTAAACCTTCTCCCAGGGCTACGAACCCAAAATGTCATCACTGTGATCTTGCAGCCCAGTTTTTGTAGTTCTATTTTCATGGGCGGTTTCAAAGAAATTTTAAGATGGTTTGGTACAAAAGTTCTGTTAAAGTACGAAGTGTCACGTCCTAAAATAACTTTGTTCTTTTTACCTGATGCCCTGGAAGGGAGAAAAAAAACATTTCTGTTCTTGTGGAATATGTATGGATCTTTAACTGCCTTTCAAAAATAACAGTCAGTCATCAGCATATTGATGCATCATTACAAAGCACCAAGTCAAACATAATTTAAAAGTTCATTGATATTAAACATCCAAAATAAGAACATTTAACTAAAACTTCATTTTGTCACTCATTTGAATTTTGGCAGATATTGTGTCCACGCTGTCATCGTTGTAACCCTTCTTTTTGCAGCATTTTCTCTGTATGAGCTTATAAAGGGCAAAGATGGGAATAGCTAAACTGGGAATTCCAGCCAGGATAAAGATGACGGCAGAGATCCATGACGGGTATGGGCGCTCAGCAAGGGTAGGAAAGTTCTCCTGTGGGGTGAGCAATAAGATTGATCAAATCAGTGTTTGCCTATAAGCACAAATAATGGTAAGAAAATGTGAATCGTTGTTGTTTATTATCCTTCAAGCATTTAAGCCTCAGAACTTACCGCTTCCTCATCCCAGACCAAATAGGTGAATTTCTTGGTGACTTGGGTAACAAAGTAAAAAATCAGAATGAAAATCATGATGACGGGGCTAATCACTCTCCACGTTGCTTGCCAGAAGATGTTGGGTTTATGGCCAATCATGAACTCCATGTCCTTGTTAAACCTGTTTCAAAGCAATAACACAGAAATGCAATAAGATGAGAGGATAGGAAATCATAAAAAATTATCTTATTGTTTGATGCAATAAAATGTCTTTGAAAAACGTGGGTTTAAATATTTGTTCAACAGATAAATTTGATGCAATCAGTCTTTCGTTCAATATTAGTATATGAATAAAACATGAGATATTACATTGTAAAATGTTATTATTATTTGTTACAGCTAAATTTAGATTTTCTCCCCTCATAGCCTGGTGTAGGAGACAAAACAAAACTCTAATCATATTTTCCACATTCCCAAAATACCCACAAGACACGTTCTGTTCTTTTTCTTATCTGTACTCTGCTGACTCTCACACATTATCACCACTTTGAGAGAAGAATGACGCTATGCTACTTCCTGCTTTGTTTGAACTGTAAAACCCTTTGACTGAATGATAGACACCAGTTTGGTCTGGAACCTGTCTCTGCCCTTTTATAATAGCTCGTTTAACTTTGGCCATGTAAATGATACACTGTGGGCATTCACAGGACCCCCCCGCAAAAAAATGAAAAGGGAAATTTACAGCCAACAAGCCTCATGGTCAACAGATAAGTAGATCAGGCACTTTAAATTTTGGCAAAAAAAAAACTGTTTAGCAAATCGCAAACACTCTTTTGATGATTCTGCAATCAGAGTATAATAATCCAGTCCATATTCCTATTTCTCCCTATATTGCTGTTTCCTCCATGCTCCAAGTTTCAGTACCCCAGAAAAAAAATGGTTTAATTTTTACAAACAGAATAAGAAATGTTGTCAATTATAAATGCAGTCCAGATTGAATGAAAATGGAGCGTTCAAAACATCATCAATTTTTCTAAGGACCAATAACAATCCCAGAAAAAAAGGTTTTAAAGTCCTAACAAGCTGTTTTCATTATTTTGTAAGTAGGTTCGAATACACCTAATATCATCTTTTTTCTGCTTATTCTGGCATTACAAGTGGTCCACTGTTTCCCTTCTCATTTTAAAATAAGAGCGCATATAATATATATCAATCGGGGGTTCATTAAGATAAGTGTTGCACCGATACCGATACCAGTATCGGACGGGGCCCCGATACTGCCCTAAAATGGTGGTGTGGGTATCGGCGAGTACCAACAAATAGGGCACAGATACCATTTTGAGAGCAATAAGTTTATTCAACTATTGTCACCCACTCCTGGTAGGCAATAAAAAGTTCTACTGGATTCACTTTGTATTAGATTTTTTCCTGCTTCACAAAAGTAGGCAGCAGCTTCACAAAGCCATGATGGCAATTATTTTACATTATTATGGTATTGGTATCGGCCGATACTGCACAGCCAGGTATCGGGTATCGGTATCGGGGCCAAAAATGGCATCGGCGCAACACTAATTAAGATACCAGCTTCTACACAGGGCTTTGTTGTTCTCTGAAAGACTTAAAAATACCATGACATCTTGATATCCAAAATTGCAATGTGGTTAGTTGGTCAAATTAGAACTCAACCCATCCGCTGTGAGTGTGTTTGTGCGTACTGCACCACCTTAAGAACATTCAATTTTCACCTCATCTCTGGCTTAAGTCTAACAAAAATATATTAAACCCACAACGGCTTTCTTGTCAAAGAAGATACCAGGTTATATAAACCTCATGTACTCCTTTCCCACTGGCAGAAAAACCAGTAAAACCCAGGAACAAGCGGCTTTTTTGTGGCAGTGGGAACAGCTCACCAACACATCTCTACCTGGGTCAAAAGACCCGCGTTAAAATCGCCTCGGCTCTAATCTGCATGCTGTGGTAACACCAGACACGAATTAATCCACTAAATTGCATGACACTACTGAACGCAACGTACGGGTGTCAACATACCGGGCTACTCACGCTTCTGATATAACAAGCTGAAACAACTCTGTTTACATTCGATAAACATGGTGCAGCACTGGTAAGAGGGATTCGGACAGATTAAAGAGCGAAACAATAAAGCACACTTATTATGCCCTGGCTTCCTTACATGTTGATCTTCATTGTTTACTTTCCTGATTTCTGTCGCACTGGTGACATCATGAAAGCTAACCCAACGTGCTGGTGTATCAGACATGCAGCAGATGGACAGAGAGCCATGTAGGTGTTAGACACGACTTTTTTTGCCAGTGGGAAGGGAGCCAAATGTGACCCTGCCTATGAAAACCCAGCTAAAGTCATTTTTTGGTGAATCTCAACTTAATGTATAAAACCATTCTTAACATTGTGTAGAATGGTTTTATACATTAAGTTGAGATTCACCAAAAAATGACTTTAGCTGGGTTTTCATAGGCAGGGTCACAAATGCCGATTGTTAGCGGGTTGACCCATGTTTGAAAAACCCAGTTCAACGGGGTATTTTCAGTGGGAAAGAGGCTTAACAGACTTACAATGAATGAATCACAAATTGGAGAAGCATAATCTAACACTATAAAAATGCTGTCAGTGATCTTTAGAAATAAAGATAAGTTTAGGGCTTGCCCAGACATGTTTGTCATTTCTCTAGTTGTTGTACTGTAGCCTTTTTAATCCCTTGCCATGGCTGGAGAAGCGGGTACGTTTAGCTGAGTGGCAATTTTTGTTGCTATGTCCTGACTTTTTATGTTCAATACACGTTCCTCACTTTATAGAAATGTTCTCTTGTCTCTCTCATTGTAAACATTCGCTCAGAGAAATTGGCCTCAATGTTTTACTTCATTCAAATCTAATATATGCTAAACAATAGTTCCTTATAGTAACACATTAACTAGATATGCCATTAATGCTACCATTATTTTTTCTGTTCTGCTTCTTTTTCCCTGCTTACCAAACCCATTTGGTAATTCCCTTACTGTCCTTTTAGAAGAATAAAGGCTTTTTAAGACTGCTGCCTGAAATGGATCAAAATAAATAAGCCTAGACTAAATAAATGTTACATTGAACCACTTTGAAAATAAATTAACACCAAGTTCTTACAGCTGAATTTATCAGTTGAACTCAAACTTTGATTTAAACCGATTCCTTCTCATTTGTATTAAGTAAAAAATGTGACTTTCTGAACCATAAATATACATTGACATACATTTAAACTCTAATTATTTTAAATAGTAAATAAATTATGCTTTTGACATGAGCCGATATTTCACTTTGGTTCAAATTATTGACAGGATTTACAGGATTTGTAGCCTATCATATCCCAAAAGCTCAACAGTTTTTTGCTATAAATGTAGCAATGATGACCTTAACCCATTATTAATGTAAAATAAGCTTAAGAACCAGAAGCACCTCAGTTATTTTCTCCATTTGATATCTGAGATGTCCACAATGGGAAAACCACATTGCTCTCTCATTATAGACACTGCTATGCTGAAACCCTGAAATCATAGATGTAATGGAAACCTCGCTCATGGAGTTGCAGCACTGGACACACCGATTTCCATATAGTCAGCTAATAAGGCTTTGACTTGATGTATTCAGGGGGGGTTTTGGAAAGGGATGTTTAACTCTAGGTAACTCTAGGTAAAGTGAAGTTAATGGTTTCTCACTAGAAATACAAACTATCAGTTGAAATGGCATAACATTTTATAAAATGGTTATGAATTATTCAGCTTTATTATGACTACAACTACTTTACTAGTTTAAGCACCCATATTAAGGTTAAAGGTTCTGGCTATGTGAGAAAAAAACTATTATGTGACTCACCTATCCATGCCATAGATGTAGACAACTGCAATCATTTCAAAAAATCCAATAACCAGAAGGGGAATGGAGCCTGCAAAGTTGTCAAACAGAGCCAACCAGTAGTTCCCAGATTGAAGGGCAAATATAAGTCCAAAAGCCAAAGATACCAGGCATGTGAGACCTAAAAACAAAATGCAATTTGTTACCATATTGTCATTGGATACATAGAGAAAATTTAATTTATAATGTTTAGAAAAAAATAAAAATAAAAGAAAATTACCACTGATGACTTCTTTGGGCCAAGTTCTGGGTAGCAGTTTAAGGTCCAACAGAGGAGCTATAACACCCTCAATGCTTCCAAACATTGTTGAGAGGCCGAGACAGAAGAGCATGACGAAGAAAAGAACGGCCCAAAGAGGAGAAACTGGCATCTTTATGATAGCTTCTGTGAACACGATGAAGGCCAGTCCTGTTCCTTCCACACCCTAAGTAATGCAGGCCCCAATTAATCAGCTATGAATACCACGCTGTCATGTTTTTGAATAAAATGAAGAATTACCAACGTTTTCTGACCTGACTGAGGAATTTCTGCATATCGCAGGTCTGTAAGTTCAATCCTTGGATGATATCAGGGTTTGTGTTATTTAGATGAGTCAGAACTGTGTCATAGTTATTTTCTGTGATGTTGTTCTCAGGGTAGTTAAAGGCATTCATGAGCTTCAAGATATTCCTGTAAACATGTTTTAGTATCAATTGAGTTCTATACAAATGAGGGAAGATTAGCTTTGAAATATTAAACTTACTGTCCCGTGCAGTCGTCAAATTTCTGTGTGGCCCTGAAGCCAATGATGGAGTAGATGACCGTTGCTGAGTACACGGAGGTGCAGCCGTTGATGATGGAGATGAGAACAGCGTCCATTTCACAGTTGTTGCTAAAAAGCAAATTGTGAGGTAAGTTCTGTACATTGGTGCTGGAGAACAGACTGCTTCCTTGTTTTTATGCACCCAAAAACTTACTTACTGCACAGAGTTGTAACTGGAGAAAGAGATGAGACCACCAAAAGCCAGGGAAAAGGAGTAGAATACCTGGGCTCCTGCATCCAGCCATGTTGCAGGGTTCATTAACTCATCTACCTGGGAAAAAAAACAACTGATTATTATTAAAAACAACTATCATTTCCAACCTAATGTTCAAAGATTCAAAAGTACTATTGCTCCCGCTAATTAGTTTTAGTACATGCAATAAGTGGGTGTGTCGCAGGTAATCTACAAAGATTGCTTGGAAACGTTTAAGACGTGCAAACCGTTTTGTTTCCTCCCATTAAAATGAGCAGCTTGCCTGTTCTACAGACAGCTGATAGTGATTGTAAAAGAAAGTTAAGGTTCTAAGTCATGTAGTTGGGGTAAAAATTAAAGAAAATATTTAGAAAACAGTTATTATTGTGGTAAATATTTTAGAACGCCGTACACCGATATCATATATATATATATATATATATCATAAAAATCCCTGTTGAGCACTTTCACCCTTCTCCTCCTTTGCAGTCTTTTCTAATATTCTATTGCTTTTATAAACAGGTTAAAAATGTTTAATTGCATACAGACTGTCTGCTCTCCTGTTAAATGTTTTTGTGAGACACTTTGCACATGGTAACTGTTTAAATAGGTATATCCTGCATCCATTAAGTTGAGCAGTTTGGTCATTAAAATAAGTCCTGTATAGTGATGAAGGCAAACAGGCAAAAAAAAGTTTTACGCTTGCTTTGGCAAATCACTTTGCACTTTCTTTGAAGATCTGTTCTGGTAGTACAAACACGTTTGCACCGGTTTAAAGACACGTATGGAAAAATGTTGGTTGTCCCATTCAGTTCCTGCTGAAAGAAATAATGCAAACGTTTTTGGCACCTAATTAATCCTATTTAGTTACACTAACATAATAATTTTATGTCCTACCTCGTTAAAATAAAAAAAAAACTGTTCAAGTAACTAAATATAAAAAAGTAAATGCCAAAAATGGTTGCAGGAGTTTAAGTATGTTGTTGTCCTGTTCTACAGTGAGGGGAGAATGGAGTGGGAGATTGATAGAAGGATCAATGCATCTACTACTATAATGTAGACCTACACCAGCCTGTCATCCTGAAGCATAAAGGCAAAGTTCTTGATTTATCAGTAGGTCTACGTTCCTACCCTCAACTATGGTCATGAAATCTGGATCATGACGGAAAGAACAGTGTTCCCCGATATAAGCGGCTGAAATGCATCTAAAGCAAGCCGATAAAAGTTCTCCTCAGGGTGACTGGGCTTTCCGTTACAGAAAGTCTTTCTGGAGAGGTTTGGAGAAGAGCCGCGTCACATCGAGTGCAGTCAGCTGAGGTGACGCGGACATCTTTTTCTGATTCCCCCTGGACTCCTCTCGTAGGAGGTGTTCCAGGCTTGTCCACCGGGAGGAGGCCCAGGGGATGACCCACGATACGAGAGAGGGACTATGTCTCTCAGCTGGCCTCAGGCATCCCCCAACAGAGCTGGAGGAGGTGTCTGGGGATACCAAAGTCTGGGAGTCTCTGCTGTGACCGCTGAGAGCGCAACCCGGTCCCCGTTAAAGTGGAAGAGGACTATGATTAAAGAAACGTAAACCTTCCCAAGATCAGAATCTTAGAATGTAAAATGCAGACTCTACCTTTGTTATTGGAGCATCATTGTTCACAGATAAGTTTGGAAAAAATAACTACCACTGTATGCATTTGCTAAGTAGCATTAGCAGCATTTCTTCCTAATTGACTTCATTTTGCTGATTTGTAGACCCATCTCAAACGCATAAGCTGCCATTTTTTCCTCTCATATTTACAGTTTTTTTGACATATGTACTCACCTTTGAGGTGAATTTTCTTTTTAGTAATTGTGAACTAAATAGTGATACATTTCATTTGTATTTTAACTGTATTGCATTTCATTTTATAAAACATTGAACTCTATTTTATGATTTTATTTCACTATGATGCCAAATCGTTTGGGGGGCATTACACTCTAATGAAATGAGTATCAAGCCAACCTACTAAAGGTAGATTTTATTCTGTTGGAATCAACATTCTGCATATTATGAATACCTATGAAAAAGGTACTTAAAATTTCCAATTGTCAAAGCAGGAATGTACCCAAATGGATTCAATTCGATACACAGTTAGTAAGAAATCTCCCTTGGTAGAGCAATCAAGACTGCAGAGATATGAAAGGATTATGGCGGAAATCACCAGGTAATTACCAATATATTGGTTTATCTTACAACAAGTACAGATGGGTAACTCTTTAAAAACAATGTGCACTTTATCAGCTTTGATCAGTTTTGGAATGAAGGTTGTTAAAACCTTTTATGTTTACCTTTATCTTAGGTTTTCATATTATACCAGTTATCTTATCTTTCCAACTACCCTAGGACCTTTTACCGTACATTCAGATTATCCTATGGTAAAGGCAAAAATAGACTCTATGAAAATGGAGTCTATTTCCAGGAATAAGATAAGATCAACAGCCTTTTTATGGTCATTTTGCAAATATAAGGTTGCAGCTGGCAACCTGTATCTGTTTAAACTCATACATATGCATTAAAGTAACTCATAAAATATGCTGGGAATTTCTTCTTTTCAGGCATGTAGATTAAGTGAATGCTGTTTTCAGCTTGAACTTGGTGGCTGAAATGTTCATATTTATTTCTTGTCAAACACAAGCTCCATCTTCAAGTATAAAATCCAATATGGCCATCTAAAGGTATTTATAGTACACACGTAAGCAGCTAAGTCAGTTATCTTTTTACCCATATCTCTCAAATATGTTATCAGGTTGCATTGCCAATTTTGGTTTAGCTACTCATGAATAACAATAGTCAACTCATTAGTGATGTCATTTTCTTTCTAATTAGGAGTCTAAAGCAAAGCATTATTGCAATATTTAACGGAGACCTTCCTTATAATGTTACTTTTTATTCTCTACTTCTCCATAGGGCTATTTTTTAAATCAAGCAGCCATGTACATTCATTTATTAGGTATTGACATGCATGAAAACAAAACAGGCTTGCTAGAAATTAGGAGAAAAAACCCTCTAAAAATACAGGTGGTAGAGTGTCAGCCATTTTTCTCTTTCCTATTTAAATCTTCCTGGCACATAATATTTTATATATATATATTTAAAAAAAAATTAGTTTGAGTTTTTCCCAACTTGAGGACATTAGCCTTCACCCACTTTACTAAACTACTATTGGCTACTTTTCTGTTCAGGGATCATAATACTTCAAAAATCTTTAATCAGTGGGACAAAAAATAAAAAAACAACTTTCCATGACTAAACTTTCATTTATTAACATTTCATTCAGTTGTTATGTGTTTTTTTCCTTCCATTTATCCAAATAGACTAAAAAAAATAAGGAATTGATTAATTCAGTTGTGGATTAAAAGCCCAAAGGAAATATGTCATATTTTAAATCTTAAAAAAATAACCTAGAATTAACGTAACTTAATTAAGATTATATTCCTGCGATCTAAGCTTACCTACTGTGTAAGTTTCTCTACATAATCAACTACTGTATATTTAGCTAAGTACTGTACATAGGAGGGATTTTTATGCTTGTGAAATAGTAGGAGTTTGGGACAAAATGGCAACATAAGGATTAGACATTGGGATACCAACAGTAAAGTAGCTGCCAGAATCAAAGCCCAAATTCTTCCCTGGTTTATTCCAATGTCCATGGAAAGAGAATTAAGTGTAACAAGCAGATCATCTCAAAGTTAAAAAATAGGGCACTGTTTCACCCTTCAATTTACCAGCATATTACAAGGACACGGGGCAAAAAAAACAAACTAAAATAACTCTAAGATTTTAGTAAAGAACTTTAGACCAGTAAAAAAGACCTTTGGCCAAAGAGAATGCAAGCATTGCTAAAAGGGAGATTCAGCAATGCAAAGAGGACAACTATTTCCTTGAGAGAAAGTCAGTCAGCAGATTTTCAAGGAACGGTCAACATCTTTTTCTATTAATAAGTTATGACATTGCTTACATTAGGCGTGAAGAGGTACTTAATTCCATCGGTAGAGCCTTTTAGGGTCAGTCCCCTGATCAGAAAGATGGTGAGGACGAGATATGGCAGAGTGGAGGTGATGTACACAGCCTTAAAAGAGAATGGTCAACATGTAGATTATGGTTGTTTGAACAATGATAATAGAATCACTCCAGCAAATTTGTCAGACTTAATATGGCCTTCAGACCTTGCCAGTAGTCTCAATGCCCCTGATGCAGCAAACATAGAGCAAAGTCCACGCAGCTATGAGAGCCAAAACTATCCACCACTGCAGACCTCCAGACTCATCAATAGCTGTTGAAGTGTTCAGAGTTTCTCTGTACCAGAAGTAGTCAGTAGTGGTGCTTCGTGAGCACTCCTCCACATATCCTTAAATGGGTCGATAAAATTCATGATCAGTCGGATGGAAAACAAGTGTAAACAAACTAGGAACGGAAATGTTTTACCCCGAGCCATAAAAGCAAATGGCTCCTCTACATCAAGCCCTACCTGTCTTGTTAGCATTGAGTGGACATTGGCTCCAGGGCAGAGGATCCTGAAAGGAGTTGAAGAGATACCACATGATCCAGGCCATTATGGTGTTGTAGTACACCCCGACCAAAAACGATACAAGCATGGAGGCAATACCTGAAACAGATTAAAGAGAAAGGAATCACAACAGTATATAGTGAGGGTTACACTAGCCACCATTTTAACCCATCATGGTAAAAGTGTGCAGAGCTCTGGAGCTGCAGGGAAAAAAGTATTCCTTATCAAGTAAATATTTTAGCATCTCTTTCATTTATGGCAAATTTAAAAACATAGTTCAAAGAATCTACTGAGGTAGAATTATTATTTTGCTGGATAAAATTAGGGCCAGCAATTATCCATCCATACGTCCATATTCGTCCGTCCATCGTTTCTTACTAACCAGGCGTTATTTCCTCAAACAGGAAAAGTTGTATACCCGCTTTGGTAACCACTGCTTTACTGATTACTATGAAAAAGAAAATTTGGAAGTTCAGATTTAACTTTTTTTTCTCTATAAGAGCGAGTGATCTTATTTAATTAGGGTAATGTAGACCCAATCATGTTAAAAATAACAATTAATGAAACTTTATTATAAGGCTCTAAAATCAATCCACCATTATATAAAATTATACTTGAGATTTTAGCATGTATACAATCATTCATCCACTTAATAATCAGAAACAATAAACTAGTAAGGAAAATAAGTTGATTTAAATTGCTTAAGAATATTGATAAAGTAATAAATGAAAAAATATAAAGTAGGGATTATAAAAGGTGCTTATTTTCAGGTGCTGTTAACTGAAAATAAGCACAGCATCAAGTGTTAACCGTTGCTTTATTAGTTTATTTATACCCACCAACTCCTGCCAGGTAAGGGTTGATGGATCTCCATACGCCCACGCTGCCCTTCCTCAGCCGCTGACCGATGGCAAACTCTAAGTGCAGCAGCGGGATTCCCTCCAAAACCAGAAGGATGAGGAACGGAATCATAAACGCTCCTGGAAGTAAAACATTCACATTTTGTATGTTTCTAATTAGCATTTCAAAATTTGTTGCATTTTAACAAGAGAAAGTAAATTATTAGCAGTCGGGCGCACAAACGGGAAACGCTAAAAAAAAAAACATAAGGTGTACAAGCATACGAAAAACATTGAAATTCATTTTAGAAATGAGGATTGACATTATTTTTCTAAAGGAAGAAATGCACTCAATGATTTATTTTAGTTAAGTTTAAATAGATTTATGATGCACATTCATTAAGAAAAAAAAGGGCTGAGTTTTCTGACTTTAATATGTAATTATTTTGTTCCACAAAAACATGATACACCTAATAAACTATGAATCTTATAATAAAGGTGTTAAAATAATTCAGAATTACTGTTTAATTGATATCCAATTCATAATACATAAAATTTCCCTATGAAGGGAAACTTTATTGTAGTTCTGCCAAAATATTGATCTTACGACTCATCTCTTACCTCCACCGTGACTTTGACAGAGGTATGGGAACCTCCAGACGTTCCCGAGTCCCACACAGAAGCCCACACAGGTGAGCAGATACTGGGCTTTGTTGTCCCACTGGGGTCTATCCCCAGCCTCTTCCTTCTCCATCCTCTCCAGGTCGGCGTGCGAAGGGATTCTATCATCCAGTCCCGGGTTTGGTAATTTGAACTTCATGGTGGCTCTTTTCGTAAACTTCACTGGAAACAAAATTCAAAAATGTAGCCTCTAAATCTCACTTTGATAACCACTTGTTTCTTTTGTAAACTCTCCAGCTGCAGTGTCCTTTTCTGAAACAACCTTCTCTTTGCACACAGTTACTGACTCTCTCCCTCCCAGTCCCCTGCTCCTTCTGACTGTCCTTGGAAGGGTTGCTGAGGTATTTACTGTTACATCTGGCACCTAAACTGCAGTTATCAGTAGCTCATTGCTTTCTGTGTTGCATTATGCAAAGTCAGCAGGGTTGTACAGAGAGAAAAAAAATACGCAACCTGATTGATAATGGTTAATGCATCACAGGAGCTGCTGTCAGCTACGTTTTCCCTCTGATGAGTTTGCTCTTTGAGAGTTCATTAAGGCTAATCATGAAAGGAATAAAGACGTCGCTAAGACATTTAAGAAATACATTTTGGTTTCTTTGAAACATTGTAAAAACAAATTCAAGAAATATTGTCTTGTGACTTAAACTCAGCGCTTATCCAGACTACTTTACGCTGCATTCATTTAGATTTATCCATAATGTAAAGTCAAATGCATTTCTATGTTTTTGGCGACTCTCTCCACTTAAATAGATAACAAAAACTTACCAATGTTGGCAATTGCGGTGAGGGTAATCTGCATTATTAGTCAATAAAATTCTAAGTTTGTTAACCAATAGATTCATGATTTTCTAAATATTACACTGTAACTGTTCATAAAAACATCTATTTTTCAGCATTTCATGTTTTTTTTTGTGTTTAAATGCTTGAGGTTAAAAAAAAACATAAATTTACTAGCTGTAAATTAGCCTTTTGCAAGAAGCACTTTGTGCATGACAGTAGTTAGGATAAAAAAAAGGATAATTGTTAGCACAAACTACTTAAACCAGCTGTTGAGCACAACTGTGGAGGACTGATGGTTTTTGAAATGCCTTCTTTATCCAAGAGTGGGAAAATTTGTGTGTAAATAAGTTGACAAAAGACATAATAGTTACATACTTGACTAAATGTTATTTAAAAAAAACAACTACTAAGTATTACCAATTTTAGGTGAAAAATTAGAAATTTCAGAAAGGATCATGAAAAATATTAGGCCATGTGTTGGGCAGGTTAGGTTTGACAAAAGTTTAGTCAAAAGAAAATCTTAAACCAGAACAAATCTACATTAGAAGGTTTGAAGGGGAGTCAAAGTCTTGCACTGGTCTAGTCAATGTGTCAATCCGATTGAAAAACTGATACTCTTCTTTAAAATAAGATTTGCAAAAAAAAAAAAGTCTGATTTCTAAATAACCGATCCAAAATGCTGTGATAAATTTGTATAATTTATATAGATTCAGCTTTTGCTGCTAAAACTGGTTCCATGTGCATTAAAAGCAAAGAGTGTAACTACATTTTTTCCCATGACTTTCTAACTATAGTCCATTTACCATTGAACTCTCAACAGATCTGTTGCCAAAAAAAAGGAAAAATCAGTTTTAAAAAAAGAAAAAAAGGATCTCACACTGGAGAAATAACACCTTTGCATTTAACCCATCCCCTTGGGCAGCAGTGAGCTTCCACTGTGCAGGGTTAAGGGTCTTGCTCAGGAACCCAGAGAACAGGTTGTGGGGATCGAACCCGAGTACTTGCAACCTTCTCAGAGCACAAGCGCACTGCTGTGACCACCAGGCCATCACCTCCCCTTAAAAATGACCATGTAAAATCTTCACATTTGCAAATATAAAGCACACCCGATGATGACAGAGGAGGACACTGAGTCGCAGCTCTGCTGTCTCTTGAGGGGTTCATGAAGGCAACAGGAAAGATTGTCCATCAAAGATCTTATGGTTCTACAAAATAAAGGGAGTTACCGTGTTAATTAAAAGGAAGTTAATGCTAACTATGACATAAACTTGATTGACAAACATTATACAGTATATTTGTAATTTATTTACATTTCCTTGTAAGTATGAATATAACCGTATTATCTAATATAAGGTAGATTTTCATTCAGTAAAGCTGCCAGTGAAGAAACGTGTGCAAAATGTCTTTATTATCAGGCAGGATGATGCAGGTGGAGCTGGTTTGAAGCTGAAAGTTCATACAGTTAACTGAGAGTGACCTTCGATAGGCCAGATCCACAAACCGATGTGGAAACAGTGAATGACGCACCGCTTTATGGTCCTTGTAAATGTTCCCTTTAAAGACAGTTTTAGACAGTGTCCCAGAAAATGGGGACAATAATCAACCTCTAATGGTTTCAGTAAACTTCTACAGGTGCTAAATGCAAATCATCTGTAATTCTGGTTTTGGCCTGATACCAGGGAATATACAATCGGTGGTACATTTTTTCCCTACGTCATGATGACAAAGACATAAGGGCAAATCTCAGTTTTGTTTATCATTTTGTAATCCATTAACTTCAAAAATCAAACAGGATCGAAACGGATATTATGCTGCATGATGCATGACCGAGTTTCTCTAAAAGGTCAACGTGAAATAATGAAAGCTTTTTAGTTTTTAATTTTGACTGTTTCTATCTGCAGAGATTTTATTTGAATTAAAAGTTATAAGCAGCATGGTGTTAATGAAACAGCTGCTAAATTAGAAATGTATGAAGTGACCATGAAATTGCTTTTGACCTCATTTTATTATCCATGTGCTAATATGGATAATATAATAGGTGGTTACTGATCAGACCACAAAAGTGACCAACCTTAATCAGAATTCCCACCCAAAGGAATAAACACATTTAACGCATTTTGCTTATAGATAACTTTTCAGAACACATTTATTACAGTCTCTGCTTTATTATTTAGTTTAGACTTAGACTTACCGGCAGACTTAGACAAACTATATTGTCGTTTTGTATGCACAGTGTAAATAAACAAAATTTCATTTCATACAGCTTACAACAAAATGCATATGTTGTATGCATTATGTTGCTCGTAATATTATTCTTGTAATGTTGCGAGCAGTGATCAAAATTTAACAATGTAGGTGAAAAAGAAACCAATTTAAAACAATGGTGCAAAAGGGCATTATTATGAAAAAGTACAGTACAGTGCCAAATACATGTGGTGCAAAATGCTCCATATGTGTTCTATTTAAAAGGATTATAAAAGTTCAGCAACATTGCTAATGCAAAATAATGTGATGCAGAGCCCAGTTTAGAGTTTAGCAATGCAACTGTCTGAGGTTAGTGGGGATAAAACTGTTGCAGCAAGGAGAACAGTTCATGGTGGGGGTGTGAGGCGTCACTGATATAACGAGCTCGGGACACAGAGATGAAATGTATTTATTAAATATATTTAATTGAGGGAAGAGGAGCCCCAATGATCCTCTCTGCTGTTCTCACTACTCTCCTAAAGTTCTGCCAGTCTGAGGCGCTGCAGCCTCCACACCACACAGTGAGACAGCTGATCAGAACGCTCTCTATGGTGCTTCTGTAGAAGGTCATGAAGATGGGTGGGGGCAGGTGGGCTCTGCTCATCCTATACAGGAAGTGCTTATGCATTGTTAGGTGCTGTTCATAGTTCAGATGAGGTCTGTGATGTCCCCTCCCAGGAATTTGGCACCGCTGACTACCTCTACAGCTGAGCTGTTGATGAGCAGTGGAGTGCGGTTAGGCCAGTTCTTCTTGAATCTGATTATATTCTCTTTCATCTTCACAAAACACAGTATCATCATTCAGGATCAGGCTGTTGTTTCTACATCAGCCCACCAGCTGCTACACCTCCTCTCTGTAGGGCGGGCTGTTGTCGTCTCTGTTGTCTGCAAACTTCATGATGTGCTGGGTGGTGAATCTGGAGACGCGGTCATGTGTCATCAGAGTGAGCCTGTGCTTAGGGTGATGACATCAGACTTATGATGACATAAGTTTATTAGTAGCACTAATCCATAAATACTTTCTATGTTATAAAAAGCAACACTAAACTTGCTCCTCAGGTGGCTTTGTCTAGGAGAATAACTGTTAACCAGACGAGCTCTGAGCCCGTTTTAATGCCAAAAAGGATGTAAGAGAGCAGATACAGTTAGTCACAGTAAAAGCTTACAGACATTAGTAATCGCTAGGATGACGTCATAGCCGAGCAGGAAAAGACCAGATAAAGCTGCTTTGAGGAGAAAAAGCAGAGAGGAGGTAAAGCTAGGGGTGAGGTAAAATATACTGCAGAAATGGAGAATATAGATAGAATTAAGAAAAGTGGTCCTATGTCCTCCAGCAGCCTGAGACCATAGCAGCATGTTTTTAACTCAGGATATCTGAGCCACTCAAAAAATAAGCTTTGTCAAAAGGAAAGTTTTAAGCCTATTGTGACACACTAATGTGTATTCACACACAGAGACTACACCTGAACACAAGACAAAGGTGAACCAAACCAAAGCCAAGAAACAAAGACTAAAAAATAACAGGAAGGAGACACCCAAAGCCACAGTAGGTAATAAAGAGCAGATAGTGAGATTAATAGGGAGGAAAGCAACGACTAAATGTCTCCTTAATGGTTTAACTGTTACTACTCTTGTAGATACTGGAGCTCAGGTTAGCTTGATAGACAGGGCTAGGAGAAATAAGTACATTCTCGATGTTAATGTCTGGCTGATATCAAAGCCTATGGGGTTAATGGATGACGGAAAAGTGCCAAAGATCTATTCAGGTAGTGGGGAATGTCTGCCGTTTGATGGGTGGCTAATATTAACAGTCAACAGTCAACTTAAGGCAACAAAGATCCAGAGTTTCTATAAATGTGACATTTCTAGTCAGCTCAGCACCCTTAGACACACCTCTCATTGGCTTTGATGTAATGGAGGTGCTGTTTCAATAGAGTCCAGAGAACTTTGCTTCAAACTTAGCTAAGCTACTTGGGGGAGCACTGTTTATATGTTTGATGAAGGACAAGGAATTGTACATTTCATTCAGACATGCCAAGAGAACACAGTTCTGGGACGCTTAGGAGTGGGTTACAAAGGCACTATAGTCCCTGCAAGTAATACCACCTAGGTAAAGTGTAAAGTCCCACCTACACCCAAGTGAGCCTTTAGTTTTGTTTGAGCCTGAAGAGAGTTGTGCCCAGTTATAGCAGCGAGGACTAGGGGAAGGGCTTCTGGAAATCCAGTCCGGTAAAGTGCCTTATGTAGCCATGTGGCTTGAAACCAAACACAAAACATAACATTGTTTTGACAAGGAAGACTGCTATTGGTAGCATACAGCCAATTAAGAAAGTGAGAGAGACACTCTCATCATTTGAAATAAACACTAAAACAGAGACTGTTACTGTTGCTCAGGCTGAAGCAGCCCCTCCGCAAAACTTTAGCCTTAAGAGAGTTGTGCCCAGTTACTGCAGCTAGACAAAGGACAAGGAAATTCAGCCTAGCATAGACTGTTACTGTTGCTCACGCTGAAGCAGCCCCTCCGCAAAATTTGTGTCAGTCCCGGTAGACCTAAGCCATCTTGAGAGGCGGCACGAAAAATTTTATAGGAGGAGTCAGTAGCTTTTGCAAAGGACACTAATGATATTGGCTGTATCCCTAGCTACAAATGTCACAAAAGCCGTTGGAAGTGAAAGGGTATATACAGGATCTCCTCACTAAAGGGCGGATTGCGGGGCACTCATGAGAGGGGCACTCATGGTTCAGTATCCTTGATCAGGGCAAGGCAAATGTTGTGATACAACATTTCTGAATAAGAAATCAGTCTGATCAAAGCCTGACCACTGAATTGTTGTCACACACCACAGGAACCAGCGTTGCAGTGTCTTTATGGTTGAATCACCGGGGATAACCATAAGGTAACTAAACTCGATTAAAGCCCATTAAATTCCCTTGTTGTTGATAACCGTCAATAACTGCAAGATAACTACCTTGATTACAGCCCATCAGATTCCCTTGTTGCTTGCATCAGACTGATCTAAAATCTACCTGAGAGCCAACCCGGTTTGGGAGACGGATTTGTGTGGAGCCGACATCCGAAGCTGCCTTCCCCTTCTCCTTTCATCCACATCTGCAAGTTGACTCACAATAAAACCGTTCCATTATTACATCTTTGATGCTTTGAATAAGGTGCTGAGCTTGGGCAAGTTAGTCAGGTTAGTCAGGTTTTTGCAAATCATTTGTTCTAACTTTGAGACTCTTTGAACTGATGTTTCATAGATATAGGTTTCTAAACTGAACCTGGTTTCATGGTGTGTGTGAATGTGGTGTGATTGGCTGTGAGTGAGCTTATGTGTTTCTTTCGTCTCGATGTCTTGTTTTTCCTCTGTCCTGAGATTTTCACAATTTGGTTGGAGGTTTCTGTGAGGACCCAAATGCAGAGGTTGAGAGGCTTTGAAGATTTAATAAATGATCACAGTGTATTTAGGGCTGACTGAACAAAGGCAGGACTAACAAGCTGATAAGGACCAGGTGTGAGTAAAGCTGACAAGGAAGCCAAGGGAAAAGAAAACACAAGGGGGCAACAGAGGACAAGCAGAGAAAAAACTAAGAAACTTATATTAAGCCAGAACACACCAATAAAGCTAGAAAACAAAAAAAAAACATGGATAAATGTGAAACCGAAAACATAGAGAAAACCAACAGAACAGCAATCGTTACAGAGCACCCCACTTAAGGGCGGATTCCAGATGCCCTCAAATGTCCAAAAACAAAAAACAACCCACCCAGGGTGGACGGAGGGGGAGCAGGAAGGAGGACAAGAAACAAAAAAAACAAAAAACAGAGTCCAAAAAACAAAACAACCCACCAAAGGTGGGCGAGGGCAACCTAAAGTCTCAGGAGGGCGGTCGCAGGGCCGGAAGCAAGGAAGAATCTCAGGAGGCCGGCCCCTGGGCCGGCAGTGAAACAAAGTCTCTGGAGGGCGGCCGCAGGACTGGAGGCGAGGCAGAGTGTCTGGAGGGCGGCCGCGGGGCCGGAGGTGAGGCAGAGTCTCTGGAGGGCGGCCGCGGGGCCGGAGGTGAGGCAGAGTCTCTGGAGGGCGGCCATGTGGACGCCGTCTCTGCTGCAGGAGCCTTGGGGGATGCCGTCTCTGCTGCAGGAGCCTTAGGGGACATGGTTACAGGATTGGTATTAGAGTAACTGAGAATTGTAGACCCTGTAAAACAGTGGGTAATTACATCCAGGGGCAGCATTCTTTATAGTCTATTGCATCAAAGCACCCTTCTCCCTTTATCTAACTAAGTTAGTTGAATGCAGTTTTACTGAGGTGCTACAATGCTATATTGCGAGTGCATTTGTAAACAGTAACCATTATAAGCTGAATAAAGTTACATTGTTTTAATGGTATCTATAATTTTCTATTTACGTCTGCTGCTTTTTTTGAATGGTCATTAACGAATATATTTACATTTGATCTCATTTGGACTACTGTATAATTAATCTGAACGACTCTTAGATCCCTTTTTCCTCTCTTTCAAATTATTTATTTAGTCTACCTTGTGTTTTATTTTCTAGTAGTGTGTAGTCTTTGCATAGATGTTAGATTTCTGTAATCCTGGATTCTTAGGAATAAAGACATCATTGTTAAACTTACAGTACTTAATCCTTATTGTACAACAAATGGTTTATCACTCATGCCAGATTCACACTTCTTTTGACATTTGAATAAAAAGAGACAATATTTCTTTGGTTGGTAATTAATAGCTCTGCCAATAGCCTAGCCTAAGTCCCTAAACTAGTGAGAATAACTGGACTTAAAGGAATAGTACACCCAAAACATGATTAGCCTTCATTTTCTACTCACCCCCATGCTGAACAACACTCTGGA
>NW_015150840.1:400767-411036 GCF_000732505.1 Cyprinodon variegatus
AAAGTATACTTTAAGTATACTTTAGTAAACTTAAAAATGTCCCAATTTAGTTCGAAGAAGTATTACTTTAGTAATACTTCAAGTACACTAAAAGTACATTGTTCGGTATACTTTCTAAACTTATACTTATACTTAAGTATTCTTAATCGAATTTACTTCAAGTAAACTACTTTTTGCTAATTGTATTAATAAATATGGCAGAAGCAAGGCATGGAGAAACTTCATCTGTAACAATTCTCATTCTTTCTCCTGTTTTACAGGAACATTCAATCCGCCTAAAAGATCTGCCAAAAACCCCTTTCTGTTACACTATTCTTAACCGGACTCTTACATAAAAGTTATACCCCTGCTCTTAATATTTGGCATTATATCCTTTCACCACCAGAACGCCCCTTGGTCTTCTCCTATAGGCTTTCACAGGGGTAAAGCATAGAAGAAATCTGGACAACTCCTCCAGGACGTTCTTCCTATATCAGAGGTCTTCCGCATGGAGGAGGTAATCTAAAATTCAGCCTGAGTATCTTGCTCAGGCTGAATTAGTAACATGTTTACTTCCTGTCTCCACGTGGGGTCATTTGGCGGACACAGAGAAAGAAAACCAAAGGGTGCAGCCAAAATAATCAGGATCAGATTATAAAATGAAAACAAGATAAGAAACCAGCTGATTTGAAGGGATATCTTTCTTTATTTTGGTTTCTAGTGGTGATGGAAAGATATATATTGTGCCTGGTCAGTGTTTGTTTTACTCATACGGCATTTTTATTGATTGATAATGAGTTTTACATTTTTTACACCAAGCACTGAGCATAGCTGCCACAGTGATCACCCTTTCTTCTTTTATTTTGTAGAAGGGAACCATAATCAAGGACTAGAAGTGAGGCTTTGTGGTCCTTTAGATGCAGAACATTGGTGTCCTTACTGATGAGTCGCTAATGTAATTTCTACTGTTACTCAATTCTTTGATAATTGCTCTTCTGAAGGTTTGCTGAAGTTCCAAGGCTTTACAAAGACTTTCTACTCCTTTCAAGACTAAGATTTATTTGTTTCCTCATCTGCTTTCAAGTCTCCTAAGATCTGGGTACGGTGTACTGCTTCCTGGTGTTTCAGTCTTCTTCATGTTGCCAAAAAAAAATTATTTTCGCAATTTATTGACTCTGCTGGTCTGGCAGCACTAATCAGGACTTTGGGCTGCTGGTAAATGGAAATACAAGGTTAATTAGGCTACATTTAATTCCCATTTGATATAGAGGGAAACATCCTTCCCTTCAATAAATGAATCTATCTTCTAAAAACTGCATTTTGTTTTAATACAAATTATCTTATGCAAAAATGTGTTTTATGATCACAAACATTTAAATGTGAGAGAAAGAAGAGGGAGATTAAATCTGCAATCAGATGTTCCTTGGCTCCTTAACATAGTTTGTCATCATAATCAAATCACATATGACTGGAAAAATATTTACATCCAATGATATGATGTGTTAGTCATTCATTGTTGTTAAATTGGTATCTAGGCATTTTATTGCAAAACATTTATTGCAATCTATCCTAGTTAATGTTTAACACAAATGGCTTTAAAGCACGTGTAAACGTTAGCCTCAGTGACACAACCCAGTTTTATAAGGCAGGCTTTTAGATGTTCTATCTCCACTTTCTTGTTAATTGTCATCGTAAAACATGTACTTTTTTGCTGATCTATTAACAGTTTTTCTCCTGAAACACTAGAGCACCATATGTGGTCAGCTGTTATCTATCGCTGCTGTCCATTTCTGTCCCAAATGATGGGAGATCACTTGTTAAGAAAAAGCTGATAGTTTCACAATAACAGGACAGTCTATTTAAAATAAGGCAGTTTGATAGAAAAGTTGCTGAGTTTGATTTTTAATATACCAACCTAAAAATGGCCTCGTCTTGATGGGAAATTGGGTTCCTACATACAATATATACGGCGGAACTAAAAGCAACATTTAAAAAGCATTCTAGTTCTTTCATATACCATCTTGTTACAGCCTCAAACTTAAATATATATCATTTTGGGATAAGAGGTCAACTCAGAAAAGTGTAAAATACAACTTGAAAGGGAAAATGGATTGATCTAGTTTTGGGTTTTTCAATTAATTTATTATAAATAGTCTTATTATTATAAAAAAAAATGCCCTAATTATTTACATCTATTCTATCTTTATACATCTATAGGATGGAGTATTAGGTCCAGACTAGAGATTTGTTTTTTAAATACGAGAATAAAGTCGTAACATTATTAGAGTAATGTTGTAAAATTATAAAGTCGTAATAATGTGAGAATAAATTCATATAATTACGAGAGTAAAGTTGCAACATTATCAGAATAAAGTCATAATATTATGAGAATTAAGTCGCAACATTAGGAGAATAAAGTCGTGGTGTAATGAGAATAAATTCACATTACTACAAGAATAAATATGAGAATTAAGACGAAAATTTCTGAGAATAAATTGAAAAATATTATGAAAATGAAGTCATTATACCACAACCCATTTCAGAAAGAATCTTTGAGCATGCTCTGACCAGCATATGATGTTTGGTTCTTTCTTCAATACAGAGATATACCTTTCCACAATCGTTTTAAAGTTCTGATACTGATGATAATTTGATGCTGGTGTGCTAAAACCCCTGTTACACGACTTTTTTCCCTACTGCCACCAGACTGCTGAACTGCTAAAAAGAAACTCTAAAACAAGTCAAAAATTGAGACTCTGCATCCAACTGATGACATCAAACCAAATAAAACTCAATTCAAAAATGTTTTTCTACTGCCTTTTTGTACCACATATATTATCTACAAACCCTGGAGGGTTTTTCTCCCACACTGTTTACAGTCGATCACTGCTGCACTTTATGAAATGTTAATGGTCATTTTACTGCTAAGCTGCTGCTCATTCACTGTCTGAAAGCTGTACAAAACAACATTTCCATTTATATAGACTCTGTGTCTACAAAATGACAATAAAAGTTGTCCAAGTCCAAGTCTTTATTTTCACCTTTGAACAAATCACAAAGAAAAATTCTCATAAAGTTTTATGTTCCTATATCAAAACGCTTTAACAATGTTATGAGCAGGTAAATCTATTGTGCTTCTTAGCATTCAGACAACAATTCTGAGGGCTGAATTATACTTAATTTAGCTCCATCTGACTTCCAATAAAAGTAAACAAGTTTTTTTTTACCGAAAGCATTCAAACGGCTTAAAGTCAAACAAAACAAAAAACAAAAAGTTATTTTATCCTTCTGTTAAATCTGTACCAAGGAGAGCTTATATTGAGTATTTTTTTATTCTTTCTGCTTTTCGTGGGTGTTACAGTTTTGGTATCCTTGTCACCTCAGATATCAGTCCTTTTTTAAAATTCCTATCCCATTCAAACAGCAGTATGGCTGCATTTTATAGGCACGGGATTAACGACTGCAGGTTGCAGTATGATGGGAAAGTGTTTTTACATTCACCTTGGTACAGGTTGTATGTCGCTGTTGCACCTCTGGTTCAGTTAATAATGCCAATGTAAAATGTTTTGAGGTTAAATATGCAGCAAATGTCAATAATGAATGCATGAATGTTTTATGGTAAGAATTCAGCATGTTTTGCATTAAAATGGTTGTATGCTTTTGTCTAACTTTAAACCACACATGGAGTTTTGCATATCGGCCAGTACATTTCATTTCTGCCTCCTTTTTCCACATGTTTACTGTTTTCCAATGAAGCTTGTGAGGAACTGTGAATGGAACATTTCACTTTTTGATTTAAGCCAGTTTTATGAAGTGCATGACAAAAAGCTCTCCACACCCCTTCTTCCTCTATCGTCAGAGTTGAGTATACTGGCTCCATATGTGCAATTGATTGTGCTTGTGACTATACAGAATAATTCAATTACGTTTATTTAAATGACAGCAATTCAAAACACAAGTCATCTCAAAGTACTTTACAGAGACAATTCAATCAGATCATACAGTCAGATTGATTCAAGTTTTCTATCTAAGGAAAAGCAGCTAATTGCTTCAACCCACTTAAAAACAATCCCTCACACCAAGCATGCTTGTAGCAACAGTGGAGAGGAAAAATTTATTTTAACTGGAAGAAACCTCCAGCAGAACCAGGCAAAGTGTGAACGGATTTCTACCAAGGCCGACAGAAGCAGACATACAGAGAGAAGCAAAGTTACGAAAGGTGACTGTTAACCAGTTCAACAGTTGGCCCTGTCCTGGAAACACACAGCCAGCCAGACAAGCTCTGAGCCAGCTCACATGGCAGAGGATGAAAGAGAGCACATACAGTTATTCACAGTAAGAGAAACAGGAGTACACTGAAAAACATCAATAAACGAGTTGCAGCCAAACAGGAACAGACCAGATGAAGCTACAATGATGAGAAAAAGCAGAGAGAGCAGAACCTTGGAAAATGAATTAACTGTAGAATTGAAGAATGGAGATAGTATGAAGCAAAATGATGAAAAAGGGGTCCCTATGTCCTCCAGCAGCCTAAGCCTATAGCAGCACAACAGTAGAGATAGCTCTGGATAACCTGAGCCACTCAAACAATAAGCTTTATCAAAAAGGAACATTTTAAGCCTACCCTTAAAAGTAGACAGGGTGTCTGCCTCACGGACTAAAACTGGTAATTGGTTCCACAGGAGAGGAGCCTGATAACTAAAAGATCTGCCTCCCATTCTGCTTTTAGAAGTTCTAGGAACCACTAGTAAAGCTGCAAATTGAGAGAAAAATGCCAAAATATCAAGATTTTTTTTTTTATGATCTGAGATCAATTGAATTCCATCCAAATGAAGTGACTGACTAATCAGCTTCTTTTTCAAAGACTCTGGTCCAAAGACTATAACTTCTGTTTTCTCTGCATTCAGAAGCAGAAATTTCAGTCATCAAGGTTTGTACGCCTACAAGAGAGGACTGTAGTCTATGAAATGGGTTATTTTCATTAGAATCTATTGACAAATATAGCTGAGTATCATCAGCATCTTTTCAAACTTCATGTTAATCTGCAAATTTCATGTTTATCTGTAACTTAAAATCCCTGCAAATCACAGGGAAGTTTGTAGTCATAACACAACCGCCACAACCCTCTGATAAGTGCTGTGCCATACATAGGGACAAGTCTGACAGAGATATCAATGTGAAATCACAGCTAGATTTTAATTTAATTCAACTTTCATTTTAAAGGAGAGAAATGATCAGAAATGTCTCTCAAGGGAGCCACAACCTGATATTCATCTGGGTTGCAGAAATATGAAGACATGCCATAAAAACAACAGCTTTTCAAAAGTCTGCATCCTTCAGCTAAATGTTAACCTTGTTCCTTCATAAAAACGACTTTAGATCGGGTCACAATCAGCTAGAAGGTCAATGTCTCCATCTTTAGATTAAGCAACTCTCAAAGAAAGGAGCAACTGTAAATGAGTGACAAAAGTACCAGCACTGGAAAAGTGCAAATATCACCATCTTGTTTAGCAGACACTATGAAAAATTAATAGGATTTGTTTTCATGTTTCTGATTAAATGCATCTGATCCATCTACTGCAGATATTCAAGTTTCATCTTTAACATATACACAATAAAAGGGGAAAAAAACAACTCTAAGTAGAACCTTACAGTTGCTCCTGCCTAAGCAGATAGACACATTATCGACTCCTCCCAAGCCAGCTGTCCAAAGGTTAAATGAGCCGCTGCCTAATATAAAAACAGATCTGCAGCTTCTCAGCAGATTTGCCAAAACTGGACTTTGTCTCTTACTCACAGGTGTATAATGCAAATGAGACAGGATTCATTGATAAGTGAGTTATTCATACCATGCATTAGCCTGGAAACTGCTAAAAAAAACCTTAGCATGATAGTCCAACTTTTTATAAATAATTTAATTGCCAAAATATAAACCCTTTGGTACAAGATCATAGATAAATATGCAACTGAGAAATGTAGACTGTCCTAAATAAATATGTAAGATAACATTTTTTTTTTTATATTTGATCATTTGTCCCTCTCCAGATGTTTTTCTATGATATAGAGCAGTGACTGAATTTGATCAAGTAAGTTCCTTTGGAAAACCTCATAAATAAGTCCTCAAAAAAAAATGTTTGTTTCTTTTTTTAAACTAGTTAACAATAAAATTTAATGCTTTTGTTTGTTTTCCTCTACTCACACGAGATAAAGGAGAATCATTCTGCCCCCTTGTGGTATGATGAGGTATTTCTCAATGTTTCATTTATGCAAAATGTTGCCTTAGATTTTATTGACAGCAAACAAAGACTGAAGTGATGATTTCAGTGATTAAAGGAGAGTAAAATTATGCTGCATATTTAATAAAAAAAATCCAAAAACCTTCCTACTGAGGTGTTTAATTGCTAGATGTGTAATAAGAATATGAAACTATTTAAATCTGTTGAAGAAAAAAACATTCTGATTAGCAGGTTATCATGCTTAGAGTCATACTTTTTTGTTATGGATACATCTGGGTGCAAATTGTGGAAACTGCAAGCTTCTGTACCTATTTGTGTTTGGTCTCCAGTGTTAAGAGCTTCCAACGGTGACCAGCAGATGGCAGCACTACCAGACATCTGTTGCAGTTTCTGCTTCTGTCTCCTTGAACCCCAATCAGCCTCTGCAGATGGCCGCTCACACTGAGCCTGGTTCTGCTGGAGGTTTCTTCCAGTTAAAAAGGAAGTTTTTCCTCTCCACTGTCGCTACAAGTATCTGTTTTTAGTCACTACAAAGTTTATATGTCTGATATTTCTTCATCTTTCATATCAATTACAAAGTTAAATCAAGATCACTACAATGTTACCTCATATCTAGAACTGCAGATTGTCTCACTATTGCGACCAAAACTGTTAGGAATCTTGTTTATAACTTTTTTTTAATTTCTAATGAGATGTAAACTGTAAACACTTTTTTAGATCATTCACACCAGTTTTAAATCACACTCCCCCAAAACAAAATAAAAAAACATAATGAATCAGATATTCATTTACCATCAAAGTTCCCTGCGATCAAATTGTCTGTGTTAACAATGTCCAACTTATAGTTTGGAAAGCATTTACTTGTAAAGCTTTGGTATAAAAAAAAAACTGAAGGAAACTCCAAACTAGCTAGCATCAACCCCACAGTGAAACACGGTAGTGGAAGCATTATCCTGTGAATTTTTAATCCATCCGTCTATAATTTATGAAAGAGTCCGATTGATTTTCCACTGTTACATAAGCTAAAACGTTGGGTAATCAAATGGAATCTAAAAAGAAAAATGTTGGCCTTCATAAAAACTTAGGCATCACCAACAACACACAACCCCCAGGATAAGACATGGCTGTAGAGGCTGCATGATGTAAAGGATAAACGCTGAAGAAAAAAAGGTCACTTAGAATATTCTCCAAATCTAAATCTAAGTTCAAATCTAAATGTCTAATGCTGCGTTCACACCACATCATCAAAATATCAATCTGCGGCTATGGACTTGAACGGTGATGAATATTCCCCATCCCATCTGGATGAGTTTGGGATTTTTTTTCCATAAAGGATCAAGAACTGATACATCTGTAAAGAAAGAAATATGCATAAAGCCAGTCAGACACATATCCCAAAAATATTGAAATGTAAAAGCAACAACATAGGGAAAATATATACACAAAATATATTGACTGAGGGGGCTGCATATAAGCCATTAAGCTGTACGACTCCGCTCTTGGCGAAAGGAGGAGTTGATAGGAAGAGGGACAAGGGTCGCCACCCCCCCCTTGGAAATCTTATGCAAAACATCACCTATTGTCACTCATGTGCAATATTCTGCTCTTTCACTGTGCAATAACATATGCCAACTACTGTGCAGCCTGTGTATTTTTTATTTACTATTTATAATGTCAGTACATCTCTGCAGCACAAGTGCAATAATTCAAGTCAACTCCTGTGCAGTCTTCCCTTAGCTCTCTACTGTGCAGATATTTTTATACCTAAGGGAAACATATTCCAGGACATTACATTTTTTTTCTTTTTTAATGCTTTTTTTTGCTACTATATACATACTTTACATTGTCTGTTTTATTTTTATCTTTAATTGCATCTTGCTTTAACTCTTACTGTACTCTATACAAGCTACTGGAACCAGAATTTACCTGAAGGAGTAATCCCAAGGGGTAAATAAAATTGAGTCTATAAATGAACCTGATATTGTTTGTTTTTCATTTTAAAAAGGTCACTTAAGCAGCCAAGCAGTATTTTCTTCTGGTCGAAATCACAGGCGTAACTTTCTGAAGGACTGGTGTGGACATGTCCCCACCAATAATTTCAATACATAGAGTTTGGCTCTCAACAGATTTCTAAATTAGATTTTGCTGCTTTTGAAGGAGAATAATCAATGATGTAGTTGATAAGGAAAATATCCATCAATCAATTCACATTTTTCTGAATGGACTGGTGAATGGATGAATAAAACTGAACTTGTTTATTTACTAGGGAGGTACAATATTTTGCTGTTGGCATTCAAATCGGCTGTTATTCATCCTTTTTTTTTTATTTACTAATGTCAATCTACCTATAGATATAAATATCAGTGTACTTTTTTTACTACTTACTTTATTACTTTTTTTTTGTGTTCTCAACAAAAGGAAAGGATTCAAAAAATATATGTTTGAGCTCAATTTTGGAAAATACACACCTTAATGAAAGTGTTAGTGTCGAGTAACTGTAGGTCTGTCAGCCACCACCCTTAGAGTGTCCCTACCAACTTTCATCACTAAGTTACACCCTTGGTCCAAATAATAATTAATGAAGCTTGTGTCAATCATAGAAATACTGTAGTACTGTATACTTCAGCGATAGTATCTGGGTGTTACTTTATTGTATGTCTTGTCCCATGTCAATTAGTTGTGCTGTTCTTTTTACATCTCTTTGCAGGGGATGAAGCAGACTGAAAACGTTTTATCATTATCTCCCTTTTATCTCCTCTTTCTTTCATATTTTCTTCTTTTTTTCTGTTTTTCTTTTCCTGTTCTACTTACATTGCAGTGTCCATATAATCTGTAATACTCCCTGCATAAATATAATAAAGCTATTTATATGCATAAAACAAGCGGAACACTATGGCAATAGCCGTACTGCTCCACTTGTGAAAGTAGAATCTGTTGGGCTCTTATTGGCATCAAGAAAATTATTCTTATTGCAACATTGGCAGACAGGAAACTGTTAAAAAATAAATAAACTCACACATCTTCAATGATAATTATCCTGACAAGTTGAGTCTATAAATTAACATCATATTGTTTGTTTTTATTTCTAAAAACGTCACTTAAGCAGCTGAGCAGTGTTTTTATTTGGTCCAAATAATAATTAATAAAGCTCGTGTCAATCATAGAGATACTGTAGTTACAGATTCTGGCCACAAGAGGTCGCCACAGATCAGTAATTCCAAACGAAGCATTTTTTAAAAACAGGTTCCTTCTGTTGACAATTAAAACAGATGATAAATGAGTTATAACTTATTTACAGTAGTAAACATGACCTAATATGACGCACAAGTAATTTTTTAGAGCGCTTTAAGAGAAATATATGAAAACTAATGTTTTTTCGGGGTGCTTTCATCCTACTATCATGGTCATGTTATGTTACAGAAAGTTTATTGTTGTCAACATCGGATTATTGCTGAGTTTGTTTTCACGGATGAATCCAGTGGAAAGCTGTACAGAGTGATGGAGGGGGAGGAGGGCAGAGGGGAAAATAGACACGGCTCAGAGAGGGAGGGAGGGAGGATTTAGGCTCAGACAGAGCGGTTGTCCCAGGCTGCGCTGATCCTTCACTCTCCGCCCTGCTCCCTCCTCTTCATCATCGGCCACCTGCCTCTCCGAGAATAACTCAGGCAGCAAACAGGGAGGATCCACACCCGCTGTCCCGGTCGCATCTATCCGCTGCAGCTCCTGCAGCTCCTGCGCTCCTAGGATCTGCTTCCAGCTGAGGAGCGCTTCCTGTCATCAACCCCCCCCTGCCCTCCTCCTTGCATGGATGCAGCATGGCCACGTTTGTCTGCAGGGTTCAGTTTTTAGATGACACCGATCCGTTCAACAGCACCAACTTTCCGGAGCCCACCAGACCTCCGCTGTACACCTTCAGAGAGGACATCCCCCTCATCAACCAGTTAGCAGGAGTCCACCGGCTCCTCAGAGCTCCACACAAGGTAGGATTATCTCCATGGTAAACACTGCTGGGGTAGACAGGATCACTAAGAAGTGACACAAAACTACAATCTAT
>NW_015150840.1:411057-416770 GCF_000732505.1 Cyprinodon variegatus
TCTATCTATCTATCTATCTATCTATCTATCTATCTATCTATCTATCTATCTATCTATCTATCTATCTATCTATCATAACCCTACACTGAAAATTAATTGAGCACAACATCCATATTTTCTAAATAAAGACAAACCATCCTTTCCTACAGCCTTTTCAAGCAAATAGACGCATATATCTAAAAATCTGTGCTTCCTAGATAAAAGGCATAGTGGATACAATTCTTCAGTTTTGATTTCCGGGGCCAACATCTTTTTTATTGTCATTACTTACTTTTATCAATAATTATTCTGCAAAAAATGTATATTTGCTATATAAAATGTATTATTTAATACATCTATGATTTCACTGAAAACTCCTATATGACTTGCAGAGACACATAATTTCTTCAAAAACATATATATATTTGTTTTGAAGTTGCATGAAGTTTCGGATGACTTTTTGTTCTCCTCCTGCAAAATAAACTGCAGCAACCAGCACTCAGAGGCTATTTTCAGAACACAGCCTGGCTAGCACAAGTGACTCCAGACTGTGGAATGAAACAAGGTTGCCACAAAGCCTTCAGCTGCTTCAAAACACTGCCTTCACTTATAATAGATTCAATACCCAAAGGCGGTCACAGGAAGTTTATAAAAGGTGGTCAGGTGGGGTGGAGGCTGGCATAAAAGCCAGAACAAAACTCTTATTTTTAGTTATTGAACGTTGGGTAAATACATGATAATAACAAATATGGACACATGGATTTATATGTTCTTTGTTGCGCCACTATACCTTTCATCTCTTTCTTTAGGTAAGAAACGTTTGACCGCACCGGTCTGGGGATTTCTCCGTCCCTGACAGGTTGAACCCTCATGTAACAGGTGGCTTCCAACGCTGCATATATCTGGAGCTACTTCTAGTGACAGTCCCACTGCTCAGACTCCCAGCAACCCAAATCACAGATGATGGGATCAGTCAGATGAACATGTCAGAGCAGGAAACGTGCAGCTTTAGGGCCATTTTGGTGGAAAAAATGAACTTGAAACAGAGCAATGCATTCCTCCCTGACAAGGCTGACTCAAACACACGAGCGCACCAGCCATGGACCGATATGACACTCTCACAGGATGGGAATTAGGTAGATATAACATTTGATGGTTAGGTGAAATGTTTAAGCATTGAAAATAATGTGTAACATGGTTGAAAGGCTTTTAATTGAAAGAGAAACAAAGCAGTTACCCCAAATTCCTGCAAAAGTTTTCCAATATATCGAATATAATTATTATTAAAGATCAGGCTTTTTCCTGCAGATACCAAATAATTTGGTTTTCTAAGCCATAACAAGGCCTGTTGGGATAAGCTATAATGTTTGGAGATCAACGCTAACCCAAAGTTTTTAATTGTAAAAGCTTTCTGAAAGAGAAGAGAAACATCCTCAAACTTTGAAAACAAAGCCCAGCAGTTTTTTTTTTTTACTTTTTAAACTTTTTTGGATACCAGCTACTAGTTTTCTTTGAGAACTGACCTGCTGTGTCTAATTCAATTTAAATGGAAAAGGAAACACTGGAAGGGAAGATAATAATTGTACTCCAGGGTTTTTGATATGGGTAGTTATGAATGCAGAACTTTTTGTTGTTTTTGTTCCATTTTTTGGTCCATTTTGCATTGCTGCCTAGTTATTCTCATGTCTAGTGCCTTTATATTCTCTCTTTTTTCTCCACAACTCCAATATCTACATTCATCTCACTCATTTCTGTTTGTTTCCTTTCTGTTCTTCCGTCCTCCTGATTGCTCTCGTTCAAAATAACATTTTATTGGTTAAACAAACCAAAAACAGTTAAAATAAGAATTTTTACTTCTTGGAAATGTTACATATTTCCAGATGGGCAGGTTTGCTTCTCTTTTAAGCAATCATAATCAGTAGATAGCTTCTGTAAGCTAGCTGCTAATGCTAAGAAACAGGTGGGGGAGGGAGAGCGCAATGCTCTGTGCATCATAGAGCTCTTGTATCTCATGGGATGCATTTAAATCGATATGATGGATAATTCTAGGTTTAAAACTTAACTTTTTGTACCAGTAATAACTAGATCCAACCTGCACAGCGTGTCAAATCAACACAGACTCTAATCTAAGCGGACGTCCTTGTATGATTTTCAAATAAGCAGACAGTAAAGTTTAAGTTGAGTGAAAGGGAGACTGGTTGAGTTTGAAGTGCCGCCACGCAGCCCCGTCAGCGAGCCAGCGCTCAACAGCAGAATGGCTTTTTCCGAACCAGCGGCTCTTCTGCTGCCCGATCCTTAAAAACCACGAAACAAATGAAAAATAGCCCACAGCACAGAAAAGCTTATGATTACAACTTACGCAGGGACGGAGGGTGCAGTCTGTATTTGTGTTTGTAATTTTATTCCCATCATGGAGGAAGACTGTGCGCCATGGCAACTGGGTATTGCTCTTAGATCATAGGGGGGGAAATGCTTGATGCCTGTTGGATCTTAGCTCTGATGCTTTTTAAGGATTTTTGCTGGATATATTATGGAGGAACTAAAAAACAAATAACGGTTTAAATAGTTTATTTCGTTTATTGGTTTCTTGAGTGTTTTCTCATTGTACTCCATCTTCCTGAACCTTTTCTCTCAGAAAAAGCCTGCTGTGTTATTATCCTGTGATGGGAGAGTCCTGCACACGGCTGGCTGGGCTGCATATAAAGTATAGGTCACTTGTCCCAGAATTCCTGTGGCCGTGGCCTGGATCCTTGTGACACTTTGTTCTCCTCACTTTTGGTTTGCTGCGGTTTTCCTGACCTCTTCCTCTACCTCCCGTTCCACCTCTCTGACCATCCACGAGCATAAACACGTAGGACGGGGTGCTAGGGCGAGACTTAGATTTCTTGTTTTGTTCAAACTGCTCCTTCCTCCCTAACATTGAGAAACTCTTTGAAATCGTAAGAAATGTGAAATTGTAATTGTTAAAAAGATCAACATCAGGCATAAAAAAAACAGATCATGCTCATTATACATGTATCAAACTGCTGTACACCCCTGGAACTTTTTACACATATTTTCCAACTCAAAACACATTTTATTTTGATATATGTTGTCCTTGCAAAGCTTGCAGATGAAGATACTAACATTTTCACTGGAAAATGAATCTAGAAATAAGTAAAAATGTCTTAAATGAAGTCCATTTACCCTTAATTTGAGTAGGTAAATGAGAGTTTGCAAATAGAATGAGTATTTTAACTATTTTAACTATTTTAAGGTAATTAGATACCATGCACTTTAAATAAGACAATGAAATTGTGTTTTATTTATTTTAAATGTAAGTTGCCTTGTTTCATTGGCAAAATGTCTCTTTTACCTCCTAAATCCAAGAACAAATTCACTTATTTTAAGAAAAAGATTTTTTCCAGTGTTTGCGCATACTTGCATCCCTAAGCTCTCAAACTCAGTGGGATTACATGAAGTAAAGAACTATTTACAAGTAATGTCAGATTCTTAAATAGATTTAACTGTAGACTTTGACTAGGCCATTTTAACACATTTATTTAAACCAGGGATTTTTAACAACTGACCACCTTTAACTGCTAACCAAATGTTAGCAGTTTACCCGACAGCTTCTGGAAAAGGGTAAACCTTTTTTACTTTTCCTTCAAAAATCTCTTCATTTTCTCCGCGTTTCCTTTGATTGCACACAGTTTAACTCTCAACTAGTTGATTTGTGAGATTTTGGTTAGTATTCACAAATATGTAAGTAGATAAACGTTTATTTTCAAAGGACATCTTATGAATTAATAAAACAAACAGATATAAAAGTTATGATTAAGGCTGAAACTCCTGTAAAATGAAGAAACACATGATAATACAGGAATTATATAATGTTGTTTACATTTATAAGTCATAACATAAATGATAAAAAAGGAAAATAAAATACAATTTATATGCCATCAGAAAAAGTTGGTTTTGAGTCTGTTCTTGGAAACGTTTTTTAAATTTTGAACCATGTTGACGTGTAGAGGTATTACTGTAAAGGGGGCGTGAATACAAATGCCTGCCACACTTTCCAGATTGTTGTAGGCAAATTAAAAGAGGTCTGTTTTTCTTTTAACTTACATTTTTTTTCTGCAGGTTTGTGCCTGCCTGTCGAAGATTTTTGCAGTAAAATGCATTGAAGTCTGCAGAAGTAATGCCACAAAATGTGACTAAGCACAGGGGCATGAATACTCTAAATAGGAAGCTGTATGCTTTTACAATGGAACTCTCTTCCCCTATTAAAAGCAAAACAAAACAAAACAGTAAATCCTGAAGTTCAGAACTCAACTTTAATTTAATAAGCTCTTGTTAAAGGAGCACTAGGAGCCTTAATGGCCATATGGAAAAGGTCTCTCCCCCCCCTGCTCGTTATAGAGCAGAATCTCCTGCGTCTCGAAAAGTGGCCGGCTAAATTACGTCAGGGCATCTATAACTGTCGACTCACCGTGATCATCGGCAGGCTGGGTGTTATTTTAACATGGAAGTAATTACATCCCTCCCCTTACCCCCGTCTTTTTTCTCTCTCTATGCTTTACTCTACTGGGAGGATTTGATTAGATGGTGTAAAGCATACTGGACACTGGGTTTCTCTGGTCCAACCTGGAGCCCTAAGCTGTAAAAGTTTGCGGTTCTTTCATACTTTCTTACAACTACAAATATTGTAATGAGTTTGTTACCTTAATATTTCTATTACCTTAAGTGTTTAAGGGAAAGAGCCACTTTTGGCTGGCAGCATATTGTGCAGTTAAGCAGCCTGATGTTGCTTAGGTAAAATTACTAATTAAGAAATGCAGCTGATACTGAGATCCAATTTTCTTTCTTGGTCTTTTTTGCAACAAAAATTTTATTTTATGTTTGGGCTTTTAAATCAAAGTTTATATGCAATAGAGGAGAAAAGGATGTCAGTGGTTATTTAATGAAAGTGAGCTTTAAATCCACAAAAATATGAAGTAATTATATTTCTTCGTTGTTTACTGAAGCATAAAGTACCTGCTATTTCATTTGCTGATCACCATTTAGAGCTGATCTAGGCCTGTTCTGATGGCTGGCTAAAATGAACTGATGCATCTCTATTTCAAAGCAGCAAGAGATGCATATATCAGCCAAATTTTAGAAACATTAATAGGTTTGATGCTTTTTACACTTTTTTAAAGGCATCAACTTAAGATATTTACCTATTACTGCACCAACAAATTGAACTTTAGCACTAAAAGATAGATAAAAGTCAGAAATCCATGTTTTGATGGAAAATATTGTGTAGTGCCTTCTTTTTCAATAATTTTACAAATTTTACCTTTATTAAATAACAAGTGTCTCACCTTTTCTGTTATTATGTGTTAAAAAAAAATATGTAAGAAAGACTTTAGAAATCAGTACCAGCTGGGAAAAATGAAACCAAGTGATTGGTTTCTGAAAAGGGAAAGAAGTATGGTGGAAGAGGAGAGTGTGTGGAATGGGCTCTGAAATGCCTTTGTCTGATTCCCACTGAAAAAGACAAAACAATCTAGGGCAGTGGGACAGGGCATGATTAATCCCCTAACCACTGTTTCCACTCCCTTTGTTCCAGTCAGCTTTACCAGTTCTCACATCCGTGAAAAGTGAGAATAACAATGGTCTTACTTTTAGGACTAGCAGCAGGTGGATTCACCTTACACTTTGTCAGGAACTTCAACAACCAGACAGAGAGAAACTAGAAGTTTAAGAAAAG
>NW_015150840.1:416885-433326 GCF_000732505.1 Cyprinodon variegatus
TAGATAGATAGATAGATAGATAGATAGATAGATAGATAGATAGATAGATAGATAGTCTGTCTAGCCTTAAACATTAAGTCCAGCCTTCCCATTAAACACACACTTTAAGAAAGATTAGTTTTCTTCGTTCTTATCTTCTTATCTTCAACAGTTTGTTGAAAAGTTTAATGTTAGTCAACCTGTTTATGCTTGATAACTGCAATTTTTATTAAACAGTAAAAAACAAAATACATTATCTGTTGGTTTGCAGTTGGGGCCACAAGCTGATATTATTTGGGGAAGAGTTTAGGAATCCCTCTAATAGCATCTTATCATATTAAGTTGTTTATTTCCCTGAAAAGAGCCAAATTAGCCGTGAACCTAGCTTTGTATATGCAAACAATCAATGGACAGTTGGTTAAAGAAAATGCATCTTTACAGATAACAGTTTTAGATCATTTTCTTTACAATGACCCAAAGTCAACCTGAACTCTAAACGACATACATGTTAATATTTGAACCATGCTAGCTACAGGACTTCGGGTTACGCTGTTTAATGATAGATTTTTTAAATTTTTCATACCCTAACCAATTATTTTATCAAATTTCTTTTTTGTTGTTGTTGCCCAATCATATACCCTGTTAGTAATACAGATATAACAGCCTGTTAACTGACTGAAACATTCATGCAGATGAATTTGTGTGTGTTAGCCGTGTGTTTGGCTAAGTGGATTAACTAGTTGACACAGATGGATTAATTTTGGTCCGAGGGAAAGAGGGGGAAACTGGAGCAGGACCAGCAGCCATCATGTTTGATTATTATGCAAGATTATGTGTTCTGCATGTGGGATCAACCTGAGGGAGGAATGATGAGAGAAAAATGTGCTTATGTTACAGATCCTCCTGGACACATTATGCTCAGTCCTTTGGTGACCAATACTGTTGCTACATGAGCTGCTTTTAGTTGTATGCTTTATTGCAAAGGAAATAATTAATTAAACTGCATTCAGAGCCGTAAAACAACAAAACAAATGTTCCTTTAACTTGATTGATTGTGGGGATTACATCAAATTCGACTAAATTGTTAATTGCTCCAACTTCTAGAGCAAGGGTATCGCTAATTCATATATATTTATTAACCAGGCTGCCTACGTTTGACAACGCAGGCTAATAAAATTATATTTCCTGCAGTTTGTACTTGCAAACAGAGTGAAGCATGTTCAGTAAAGATAGTTGCATAGAACAGTGTACGTATATGAAAGATTCAATTGTGCAATAAATATTGCTTGTTGGCTCTTAGCTATATTAGATCTGATCGGTTGGGATTTTTTTTTAAATGTGATGTTTTTATCAAAATGGTGAGCGTTGTTTCAGAAAATATGGGTAAAATTGGAGGCGGGGTTTTGTTACTTGGTGTAATATAAGGTGCAAGTTATGAATGCATGAGAACCTCTATGTTAGGCTTTGAAATCAAAAGCCGTGGATTTTTTTTGCACAAACAGAAATAACAACTGAGCTTTGCTGGGATACATAGTGACACTCCCATGTAACTTCCATCCATATGGGGCGCTGTTAAAAAATAGAGGCAACAACCTGCATGATTATGCTGGCAATATACCTGTCTGCCTATAGGTTGTGTCGACTTTCTCTCTGTTTTGCTCAAACCTTGATAAATGGGTAAAAAAAAGTGTTTGCTAAAGAACCCCCAATGGTAACCCTTTGTTAATTTGATGTAAAAAAAAAAAAAAAAAAAAAATGGCAATAGAAATTAGGACTTGTCCAATGTCTTACTGCCTATTGCCTGCTAATCTGGGTATTTTATTCATCTTAAATTCATCTGTAGAAATCGGATCTTCTCTTCATTTTCTGCCAAAATGGATACAAAATCTGTCTGGTTACTATCTGGACACGTTCAAACCAAACCAAAGTCCCCCCTTTAGGCCTTGCAGCGTGTCTTGGTTGTGCCCCCATTCGACTTGAGGTCCTCGTGGACTCACCCACCCTTGACGCCTTGTGTGCACACCGCCTCAGAGCAGGGTAAATATAGCAAGGTTATATTTACGCTGTGAGCCCATCCGACAGTCAGTCTCTGTTTCCGACTGAAAGGCAGGGAGCAGGTCCTGTGATCTGCGGTTTTGTCCTGGTCAGAAAGTGTCGTCAGGCCACTTGAATGGTTGGACAGGGGTGAGAGGTTATTTGGCAGCACACCTCTTCCTGCGTTATTCCAGCCAATACCACTGAACTGCTAAATACCACAGCATGACTCCTCTGATCTCATTCACCTATTCATACACAAAGGGCTTTAACCAGGAGCTACAGGCCTTTGTTGCTACATAATGATGTAAGATGCTTTTTGTGTGTTGTCTCCAGGATAGTTGTTTGCACCTGCTCTCAACTTGTGACTGCGCTCATAAAGATCCGTGCCAGTGGGGTGCAGATATATAGCTGTACACCTGGTTCCGAACTCGGCAGGGTTTCTCGTTACACAGCAAACAGAATCTGTCTTTGCAGGGATTCCTCAGATCATGCAATCGCAGAATACGTGGGTGTAAGATTTGAGTGTGCAAAATGTGCAGATATTAATTCTGCAAGCGAGGAAAGTCTGCGTTTGCAGATACAGACACCTGAGTTTGTTGAGAGCTCATGCTGAAAACAATTTAGGCAAAACTGGAGTGTCACATATCCTGCAGCTGGTATTTACATGCACTAAAAGCTTTCCTTCTTTCTGAGCTCCACTCTGGTTTTGGTTTCATGTCCTGTAGCTTTATTACGAGTTGATTCCCTTAACAGCTCCGTAATGCCGAAAGCAGATCCCAACCACAAGCGGTCCTTCCTCCTCTAAAGACCGCTGTACATGCTAGGGTCTAACGCCTGCCCAATAAAGTGGCTTTATTTTAAAGTTCCACATTGTTTTACACAAGGGTGTAAAACACGATTAGATGCAGCCAGTGGGCATTTGAAAAACGAGCCCACCCCTGTGGGCGTCTAACGCATGTATGTCAATCATCAGACGAATTCTATAAACCACTTTTAGGTCTAAAGCAAGGTTTGAGTTACAGTTTAAAGGGGTGTGACCTCACATTTTCTGCAGACTTTCCGTCATTTTGGTTTTTATTATTTAATCCCTATCAGATGTTTGATTTGCATTTCTTTCTAATGTTTTGCAGCTTGATGATTGTGCACTTCAGCTGTCCCACAATGGAACCTATCTGGACCTGGAGTCCTCGCTGGCTGAACAACGGGACGAGCTGGAGGGCTTTCAGGCAGATGACACAGGGTAAGCATTTCTCAGCATTCTCCTTCAATCAAATGCACAACAACATTCGGGGTCTAACGCCTCACGAACATAATCTCTAAGTTCCTTCTTGCTCATAAAATGAGCAGAATCCCAAGCTGCTGAATGTGGATTTTTTTGGAAGCAGAAGTTCATGGAAAGTATGAAGCGTTCTGCAAAGCAGGTCAGATGTGCCCTCCTTTCCAGAGCAATAACTCTTAGTTTTTTTTTGTTCTTTTAATAAATGACATGCTGGTCTTTCATGCTATAAAAATTCAAAACTGGAATGTTAAAAATCAGGTTGTTTTGACATTAAGTTATAACAAAACTCATCTTATTGCAGTAGTTTTCCAGTTCAAATTTTCTTTTTAGAGCCAAAAGAAACTTATCCTTTGAGGCTTCAGGATTTGCAATAAAACCTGAAACTATGAAGACATTCGTTGCCCTCTGCAAGAACATTAATACCCACTGAGATTTTCCACACTTTGTCACTTAAAACCACAAATCCAATGCAATTATTTGGGATTTTATTTAGACAAAGTCAGCAACCTTTCACAGTGATATTTCTACTTTATCCTTCCCTATAATTCATAATGCTTTTAAAAATCTCAGCTTGTTTTAAAGTTTAAAATTCAAGGAGCTATTTTCTTCCAATTTATAAACTTCAAATAAAGATAATGTCAAACGTTTACCGAAGAAAAAGTATTTTTTTGAATAATAAATCCTTTATATTTATGAAAACCCCATATAGTTTTACTGACTCCCTCTGACATGTCTATTAGATTCATTTTTTTTTAGTCATGAACTGTGTAAAACAGCCTAAAAATATGTATTTTTAATTAATTAGAAGTTTAGAAAAACCCAACTGGAGTGTGAAAAATCTTTAACTGATTTCTAGAAATATTTCAGTCAAAAAAGGAGAGCCACCCATTACTTTCTATACAGGAGCTGAAATTAGAACTAAATTCCCTTCTGTACATTTTAATAGATACACATTGCACCTGTGCTCCACACTGGTGAACACCACAGCACGATCCTCCAGTATTTCTTTAGTTCGGGTCAGTCCCATACAGGCTTAAACAAGGGATATATATTTATTTATCATCTGGAACCTCAGGACACTCTTTTGATTTTTTTTGCATTATTTGTTCTATTTCAAATAGGTTGTTTTCCTCTCATCCTCTTGTGTTTGTATCAACCTTTCATGCCTATGATTTTTTTAATGCTAGACTCTTTAAAATGGTGATTTTTATTTTATTTTTTTTAGGTTTTTATCCTGTCAGATGCTTTTACCAACCTTTGCTGTGGAATGATAAAAAGTAAAAGGACACCAGCTTGCTAAAAATAAGTAAAGAATGCTTCACTTTTGTTATTGTCGCACCCATGTAGTTATGGCTAGCCGATCAAATTATGTCATCTTTAGCATTTTTTTTTGTTGCTATAATTGGAAATAGTTTGGTTAGATTAGAAAGCTATTTAGCTAAATAAAAAAAAAGCACATGATATTTTAACCACATCTTCGCTAGCTGGTTTTGCAATTCTAGTTAAAGAATGAGCTGCTAAATATAAGTACCAACATCTTTAGCAAGTTAGTTCATTATCATCAAAATAGCTTTATATAATCTTTTTATTTTCTGATTTGTTTTTGCATCTGTTTACATGGTGGACACAGGGTGTGCTGGTGGAGAATTTTGGTTTTGGGACCAGCGGTGCTGCTGCTAAAACCCCTGATGAGAGATGATCTTTTGTGTCTCCATGAACTTCTGCTTGTTTCCATGGGCACATTTATTAGTTCCCTTTTGCATTCATTGCCACATGTAACAGATGATAAGAAGGTAAATAGTGCTTTGCATTATCTGGCAGTTCAGGAGCTCCTTTGACTGGATGTCTGCTGATGAAGGGACCATTTTGTTTGCAAGTCACAACTAAGTTTACAGCTTTTTCAGCCAAATCTGGCTTTAGGTCCCAAGTAACTGCAAATCTTGAGTCAAGTTCTCAGTCTTAAACAATTGATTTGACCAACTAGGTAATTTAATCAGGAAAATAAAAATGTTGAGATTGTTTTATAGTATTAAAAGTTGCTTCCGTTTTGCAGAACAACAAGAAAGAAGTTAACTTATAGCTTATCTAAAAATCTCCATCCATTTTCTGACACGTTTACCCCTGTTGGGGTCACAAGGGGTGCTGGTGCCTATCTCCACCTCTCAATAGGCGAGAGGCAGGGTAAACCCTGGACAGGGCACCAGTCTATCGCAGGGCACCTGCCTATCACAATAAACATGAATTGAAATTAGAAAAATAAATGCAATTTCTGTATATTATTCTGTTTTTATTGTTGTCTTTAATGTTATTATATTGATGTGAGTGATGAAATACCATGTTTTTGTTGTCAATGTATTGTTGATATATGAACAATTAAAATGTAAAATCCATTAGAGAAAATCAGTGCTGCCACCCTCTGTTTTATAAGGGAACTCCTAGTGAATTACATCCACATGGGATCAACTGCTGGGGTGGCCAATGATTGGGCAGATCAGTACTCGGTTGCTTCAGTTGTTTTTTTTCCCTTTGGTGTAAGATACCAAACCTTTTCCAGTAAACAGACTCAAGTTAAAGTGAAGTCATAGGTTATACTTTCAAAGTCTGAATCAAGTTCAAGTTTTTTTTTCATTAAATTATGCGATGAGTCTGAAGTCATTGAACTTGTGACTTGATTTTAAGTCCCATGACTCAAATTAACACTTTTGACTAGGGTTGGAAATTGATAAGATTTTCACGATTCCATTTCCCTTATCAATTCTGTATAATGATTCGATTCCTTATTGATTCTCTTATCGATTCTGTGAAACAATGAACTTGGTAAGTGCACAGTAACACTTGTCTACCTTCGCCTGGGACATTCTATTTCTGCCTGCCTTGGCGAAAACAGAGGGCAGTGAACGGGAGCTGCCAGCTTCTGAGCCAGCCAGGCTAGCCGTCTCGTCACAGTCATCTAAATCTTATAGAGAAGGCAGCCGTTTGATGAAAAAGCATTACTGTACAGTTTCAGGAGATAAACTCATCTCCCCCTGATTTAAATAAACGAGGGTCACCTTTCTCTCTCTCCCTGAACTGCGGGGCAACTTTGTAGCATGTTTATTAACCCCACAGAGAGGTAGGAAACTGGTTTATTTCCAGAAATGGAGCATTTAGCACATTAAGCACAACCAGTGATATAAAACTAGCTGCTTACCACCAGAGTTGCCTTCCATGCTGGTCATAACTTTAGCTTCTGTCCTGAAGCATCAAAAACACTGCATTCGTTAAAATGTATGCCAGGTTCTGTCCGCAGGTGTTTCTGCAGGTTGGATGTATTTCCTCCCACACATGTAATTTCCACTTTGCAATGATTGCAAAGCGTGTTGTTGCCATCTTTTTCTTCCTTAAAAATGAAACCAGTCTTTTGATCGCTTAGACCGCTTTTGTTTTGCTTTTCTAGACTTACGCCTGGTCACGTCGTACTTGCTTACTGAATGTCGTGTGCGTAACTTGCGTAAAAAAACGTGGAGTAAGTCGTGCTGCCCAGCGCTAGGCTCTGGTGCTGCCTGGAACCGTTAAGAGAAACGTTAAGCGAGCTGCCAAACGGTGCCATGGAACTGGAACACTTAGAACCGGTTCTGAACAGGAACCGGTGTTCGATTCGCATCCCTACTTTTGACCTTGTATTCTGAAATATGCTGTCGACATGGTAATTCTGTCTCATGCAGACAATTAGGTGTATGGCGTCAGGATTCTACCAAACATGCTCACATGCGATAAACACTCGTATGAGGAGCTTGACTTCATACAGATGCTCGTAAACTAATTCTCACGCGCATGTTTAACATTTTAGATGCGCACATAAAGTACCACCAAGCCCCAATCCTGCCTCTTGAGTTGTGACGTATTGCCAAGGTAACTAGCGTAAACTGTCTTGCCGTTTAAAGGTAATGTTTAAGCTAGCAGAAGAACTCAAGCTATTTGACTAAAACGTTTTTTATAGGTATCATATAACTCTTTTAATGGACGCCTCTGCTTAGCAGCTTTCAGTTCTAGAAGAGTTGCGGTTATCCATTCTATATTTGCTAGTAGGAAGGAGAGTACTGTCTGAAGAGACGGGATGTCCTGAAAAGTAGCCAACCACAGGCGCATTGATTTGTCTGGTGGGTAAAGCCTTCAAAGTGACAAAAGTTGACAAGACAGAAATAGGTCCACATGGGAAGAGGAGGGAGGCAACAAAATACACGCCCGCAGACCAGAAACAAACACTCATACGTGTGATATATTGGGGCCTCATGGTAGCTATTCTATTTGTGCATGTAAAATATGAAGCATGTGTTTGAGGAGTAAAATGCTCAGAGTATTAGCGGCATGTGTGAACTTTTGGCTAAATCCTGACGCCATATTGGAGAGACTGAACATGGCCCTGGGGTCAAAGATTTTATTCAGTGGTGTGTTCAAAACAATGTGAAACTAGATTTTAGTAAAGGAAAAGATTTGGACAGGGACTAAACAGCAAAGCAACACAATCTCCATCCTCAGTATAATCAGCTGCACAGAAATTGAGTTCGTTTAAGGAAGGAAAGGGGATTTTTTTTTTTATGGAAGCTATGGCCAAAGGCTGTTTGTGTATTGTTGAATCCTTAGCAAAAGTTCTCTTCACTAAAAACGCCTCCGTCGGTAATTTTATATTTCTCTAGAGAGGCAGCAAGGTGCTAGGATGCACCTAGTCAGCAGGAAATCTCCATAAAGACAGTACTTACTACAGAATTAAACGTAATTAACCTGTCCAGTAGAAGCTTTGCAACCAAAGCATCCGTTTTCAGACCCTATTGCTCCTTCAGGGCATGCCATCTCTGAAAGATTCTCCTAAACGCACAATTAGCTGGATTCATCCTCTCCCACTTCTCTCCTCTGTTCAACAGTTTTTTTTGTGGGGGAGGGAATCATAAGTACAAGAATGCCAGCCATCAATTCAGTCATTTTAGACGAATCTGGACAACTTGTGTCAAGAAAAAAATCCTCCTTCATACTTTTAATAGTAACAGGGTAAAATAATTCACAATGAACTAACCCAATAAAGGACTTTTTGTTATGAATCCTGAGTGTAAATAAAATGATTTTAAGTGTCTTTCAAAGGTCTTTTTTCTATCGTCATACCATATATTTTAAAGTCTAACACAAATGAAAGCATGGAAAGAAGAGGACGGAAGAACTCGAGTGTTTATACCATTATATTGTTTTTGGGGGAAGACATTTACATTCTTAATTTTCCCATGAAATGTGTGAGGACTGCAGCTGTGGTGAGATGCTGCTCACCACAGCTGACAGTAAACAAAGTCATTTCAGGCTCAGCTCAACGCCCGAACGGTGAGAAGGGATAATCATTGTGAGACTATGAAGTAGATTGATCTCCTTCTGAACTGTATTTATCTGCCTTTGCAAAAAAAAAAAAAAAAAAAAACAGAAGAGGAAATCAGAATTAGATTGAATCTCTAATGATTTTCTTTTTTTTTCATTTTCAGACCTTTTTTGTTTACGTTTTACTTCTGTCTTTATCATTTCTTGTTTTGGATCCTTTATTCTTTCTTTACATTCACTTAACAGAATGTGCAGAATATTTCCTTCCCCTTCTCAGATGATAACACCATGTGGGGATAGGAATCAGGTTTTTTCCTTGCTGATGTTTTGAGTCTGTGCTTGTTCTGTATGACTGGTGTCTGTGTAGCGCAGTGCTTTCCCTGCTTTTGTTGGTGATTGAAGGCATTGATTAGCCCTCAAGGATCAGAGCAGGCCACCATACATTACAATTGTATTTTTATGCTCTCTTGCTTAAAAACGCTGAGTGTGCATCAGAACGCTGACATGCGAAGGATTTTTTTCGTCTGTGTTGTGTCTGCTTCTTCAATTTCTGTTGTCTAATCTCTAGGTTCAGATTTGTATCAGAATAGGGGTCTAAAGTTACTGCAGGTAACTGTCTGCAAAATTAAAAAAGCTTTTTGCTTCACATTAAAAAAATACAGAGAAAAGATGTAAAATTATTATCTTTTTATGTTTCCCCTCTTTCTCAGGTCCAGAGGGAAGAAGCACAGCGTGGTATTGCGGACCCAGCTGACCGTCCGTGTACACGCCTGCATTGGTGAGTATCATGCCCTTCTAACTTCATTTGAAACCCCTGATTTCTCCTGAAGGCTTCACACATGCATCACCTAAAACACCAGCTCCTAAAAATACTTTGCACAAGATGGCACTTTATAAACCTGAGAGGTTTAAGTTATGCAGCGTTGATTGGTGCGTGAAATTTCTCCTGAGTCGTTTACCATAATTTCAAACACTGGTTGTGAGCTTATTTTAAATAAGCGATGAAATGTTGCTGTGTGTGTGTGATCACAGTGCAGCTCATCACATTTTGACCTACAGATACGAGGAGTAGAGATACATCTAAGATTTGTGAATTCATATCTCCAGTTGTTCTTTAGCTTTCACCTGCAGATGCGGATTTTATGTGCTTTAGACATCTCTTTAAGATCTGTAAATTACAGCATTTAGCCTACTGTAAATCATCAATAATTAAATATATATATAGATGAAAGGTGATTACTGTGTGTGTTTTTATCTGTGTAAGAAAGATATAGCAATTTAAACTTCCCTAAGAATAGCAATTTAGCATTAACAATTATACTTATTAGCACTGCAAGTTTAACTCTGAATATGAGTTGCCATGTGGAGAGTGAGAGGAGAAGACAGATAACAATAACAATATGTTGGTAAATTTTATATTTAATTTTAAAGGCTTCTATTGTTTACATGCATTTTTTTGTTAATTGTATAGGAGAATGTTGTGCAGTTACATACGTATCCAGAAATAAATAAAAGAGAAAACGACATTAAAAGCTGGTCTAATGGGAATCTTGCCAGTAAACTGGTGGGATCTTCAGGTAAATGTATTCAAAAATTCCCTCAAAATGTAAAGAAAAGTTTATTTTTACTGTAGTTTCTTTTTACATTTGTTCTAAAAGTTTTACTTTCAAATTCAATTACAGTATTCCAAGGAAACAAATAATTTTTTTGGCATTACATCAACCGAATCCTTCTTTACAGCTTCTAATCTTTGGAGATAAAATCCAATTTCTTCTACTGTAGTATGTGCTTTACTCCACAGATCCTCCATCAGATTCATGCATGGTAACATTAAAATGCTAATCTTACTTCCAGCCGGAGGAAACATGTTGGTAAATTTAAATATAACTTAAAGCCTAAATATGCCTGAGGTTTGTGTAGGGGCTAAGCTGCTTTAAGCCATGAGATCAACATAAAAACCATAGCTAATTTAAAAGTATGCTGCATTTATTTTATAGCTGTTTTTTACCTGCTGAACAAATCAACAGATTAATCTTTCTCCTAATTATAAGGCAGTTTATATAACCTTACTAGACACCCAAGTAACTTTAGAGGACTCTGCTCTCCAATTTAAGGCTGAAATTCATGCATTTTTATCCTACAAGGTGACAACAGGCTTCCACATTTCAGATGGCAACATAAGGAGTTCAATGTTTGAAAAATAGAAAAATTATTATACAGAAAAATAACCCATACAGTGAGTATCATGTTTCCCTTGCTTCATGCCACCAAGTCTCCCTAGAAACTGTTCCTCGCCCTGACGAACACGTTGAAGCTGATATCATGTCCTCCTGAGTCAGTAAATACAGTAAGGCTTCATTCAACAGTAAATATGAAGAAGAGAATGATTCCTTACTTTGTTTGTTAAATATTTCAACAATACGTTCCCTATAAGCTGTTATGGAATAGTAGAGTAAAATATATTTTCCAAGTTACACTGTAATCCTAAAGATTCCAGTGATTCTGGCTTTCTTTCTCCCTGGTAAATGCCTCTCCCTCCTCCGTGCAGCTGATAGCCGAGCTAAATCGGGATCACAGAATCAGTCCAACTGATTGGTTGAGAACGTGACGAGGTGAAAGGTCCCTCTAAACTGGGGCATCGGGTGTCAAGTAGAGAAAAGGTGCCCATGTTGGAAAATAATCTTGTTTTGACCATGGAAGGGGATTTTCCTCTTTAATATCCAATTATATAAAAGTTTTTTTTGTGTGCCAATGTAGCTCTGCGAATCGAGCCCAGAGCTACCTGCCCGTTGCCATAAGGTTCCGCTTGATACTTGTATTTTCAATTTTATTAAAAATTATGTGGACATGGAAAAGGGAGGTCAGAAAGAGAGAGGGGATAAGAACTAAAGGGAGAGAGAAAAAAAATAGGCAACACAGAAGACGTAGAGAAGCAAGAGTAAAAGTCTGATTTTAAAATATTGGCTACTTCAGACAATGCACAACACCTGGTAACATCTGATCTAGTGAAATTGCTCAACTCTGTCCATCTTGCTGGTAAACATGCACAGCTGAATCCCTCTGTCTTTGTGGAAAAAACAATCTACATTGATTTCTCTTTTAGGTTGCATTAAGTGTTTTAATTTGAGCAGGGGAGGAGAAAATGGCTCATCCTTACAATATGAGAGGTGTTACATATTTAAGAACCTCAGTAAATATCTACCAGCTTACCCCAAACCCACTAGCTCTATCTGAGTGAGCAAACTAGAGAGACGAAAAAAAAAAAATTTCTGTATACACACACTCTGTACAAAAAAAAAAAAAAGACAGTCTAAGTCCAAACTCCCCCCATCAGGAAGCTTAAACAAGCCAGAGAGATCCATCCCCTCAGCAGATCTTCTGGTCCATAACCTCCTCAGCTGTCCGCTCATTTGACTTTCTGTAATCCTTCTGGGTCTTGACCTTCAAATCCCCTCAGCAGCCGACTTTCCCCTGAATGAAATAATCTGTCACATCCTGGTCGTCCAGATTGTTTACAGGAGGAGGAAGCCCAGTGGTTGCTAAGCAGATGATGGTTCAGTTGCTGATAGCGCAGTGTGTACAGGGTTCTTTATTTATCACCTCTTCAAGCTTTTTACAGCTTGTCACATAAAAAACATAAAATTCAGAGTATTTTATTGAGATTTTGCAAGACTGATCAGAGCAGAGTTTTAGGGGGAAGGATTTCTGATTGTTTTATAAATGGACCAACTGATACTAACCCCTTGAAAATGAACCAGCTTCAACTCTTCTCACTCTCCAGCTTTAATCTGCTATAAAGAGACCTTACTGGTTCTATATAACAGAATGTTATTCACCACATTTTACCAAGTTTACATCTCAGCTACTTCTCTATGATTTTTTTTCCCATGCCTGTCCATGTATATAATTAGGCTTTTATTTGTAGGTTTGTGGTTCTGTCATAACCATTTCATCTTCATCTTATCTTTGTTTATGTATTTATTACTGTTTTCAAGGCTGCACTTTAAAAAATGGAATTGTCTAGAGCTGTTTTAAACGAAATTTCTCGTATACAAAATGACAAAATAAATCTGTCTAAGTCTAAATCTGAATATGACAGATTGAAAAGATCTCTGTGAGATGTTCAGCTCTGAGTATTGTCTTTGTACCTCCTTTAAGCTTCTCCCCTCTCCTCTCTCCTGTGTTCCTTGGTCTTAATGATGCTGCAAGTTAATTTATGTTCCTAAACAATCCTTGGGTGTCATCACAGAACAACTGTATTGACACTTAGATTAAAACTAAGCACAATTGAGGCCTGCAACTGATTTTATTTAGGGAAATCAGAAAGTTTATTATCTATGTTGCATTGTTCTGTTAATACCTAGAATTTTTTTTCCTGTAGAGACTTTATAAAGCGTTTTAAAATACGTTCTTTTCTTTTTCCATCAATAACCTCAATTTTCCCAACCCATGCATGAAACTGGGGCCGAAATGGAAAGCTCCTACAGTGACAGACTGCTGCACCCTAAATGCACCAGGGAGTGTTATCACAGATCCTTCCTCCCAGCAGCTGGAAGACTTTATAACTCTTCCCAACAACCTCAATAAGTTGTAGCATTCATGCTGATTTTTGCACAGTTTCTGTCTTAGTCAGTCAAATAACTGCTTTCATTTTTGCACATCTCTGCTGTTGTTGCACAAATCCATTACTGTAAAAATCACCACAGCTGTTTGTTGATTATTTATTCACCACATGCACATTAAATATATCGTAAAAACACTGTACAGTACAATATTTTATTTATTTTCTTAACTTTTCTTAACACTTTTTCTCTTATTTTCATACACTTTTCTAAGGTCCACATTGTGCGACCACTTTTACTATTTTCTATTATAATCATTTGCATGGATCATCATTGGATGGTCACTGTCGGTTGTGAGGGGAAAACCTGCAGCCGTCCTTGGTGCTCCGCTCATCTCCTTTCATAAGCGTGAGAAAAAAAGCAGAGCATGACTGTGGAAAACACAGCTCTCCTGAGAATTTCCTAGCACTGCCGTGGAAAGATCAAATTACATGCAGGCTTGCCCTTTTTGGGATTAAAGAAGCTCTCTGATGCGTGTATGTGTGTGAGAGGGTGTGGCAGCATGTGTGAGTTAATGAGGTTTTCTTTTGTAGATAAAAAGAGGGGAAATGTTGGCGGTGGGGTCAGAAGAAGAAAAGGATCATTTGGTGGACGAAGGCCACTTTGCATACAGAGAGGCACCTTTCTGGTGCTGTATAGATTCAGGTTCTATCAACTTGCTGTTAACTCGCCATACCTGAGTGATACATGGGAATCTGGTGGTTTTATCTCTTTTACATGCAGCATAGGTGTCTGGTATCCAAGGTGTCACCTTTACCTAAACCAGCTGAGCCTGCAGGGCTATTATTTTGCCAATCTAGATATTTTACTGCACTCATCCTCACATACTTTTTACTTTCAGGAAGTCATCTGCAATTCTATGAAACTGCTAACGAGAAGCTCTCATCTCATTTGAGGTTTAATTTTAGTTGTCTCTTTCACGGTGGAGTTGTCGTACATTAGAAGGGTGCAAAGAGGTGGCGTGAAGTGGAGGTGTTATCTTTAGAAAGTGATGATAGCACAGAAACATGGAAGGCTCTGAGTGGCAGATAGTTAGCCACAGGGGAAGATAGAGAGGCATTATGATCTAGTGGGGCAAGAAATGAATGCAAAAATTGGTAAATTACAACTTCTGTCACAGCTTGTGGAATAAAGTGAGTAGTAAATGATAGAGTTTCATGTTGGGAGAAAAGACATGTTTATAGAAGTTAAACATGACAACATCAGTGGCACCCGATGGAAAACACTGCTCGTTACAGCTTCACTATGCTCAAACATTAGCTGGGCATCAAACTATTGCCTATCAAATATTTTCTTTGTCCTAAATATTGTCTTTGAATAATTATTAAGTTAAATAGCAACAAAAATACTGAAATGCAAATTCAGCTTCATCAGGCAGGGTAAAGGCCTTTAAAATATGACAAGTTTTTATGATTGTTTTTAATATTATATTAATGTAATTGTTATTATTATTGGAAATAGAAGTGTTAAGAGCATTAGTCGCATCAGTATTTTTAGTATTAATAGTTTTATTTTATCCTGAAATTAATTGGCTGTACAAAGGCTTAGACAAGCACATTTCCCTAGCCATTATTACCTTTAAAATTGAACCTAAAAATTTCTGAAATGCTCAAAAGCGCGCTTTTGATTAATACAAATAGATTTTATATTCAACTAACTTAAACCTAAAGGTTCCAAATTTTGTGATCGTATCCCACTAAGCAAAAATTGGTTGACAACACAATGAAAAGACGAAATAACTTACATCCAAACGTCTACATTGTAAGGAAGAGGGTTAGGGCCACTGAAAAAAAAAATTTTAACTGATTTTTTATTTTTATTTTATTGCAGTATAGTATGGGAAAAAAGTCAGAATACTGACTTTAATCTCAGAATTCTGACTTTTTTCTCAGAATTCTGACTTTTTTTATTGTCAGAATTCAGTCATAATTCTAAGATTAAAGTCAGAATTCTGAGAAAAAAGTCATAATTCTGACTTTTTTCCCATGTTAAACTGAAATAAAATTTAAAAATCAGTTTTTTTGTTGTTTTTTTTTCAGTGGCCCTAATCCTCTTCCGTAACATTGAGTTAAAAAGTGAAAGATGAAAAGCTGTGATTTTCAGATTGTTGAAAAGTATTTAGACGTATTTTAACATCTATTGTTGGACTAAATTAGGGACAAAATCAGACCGACCAAATACAGCCCAATTTTCAACAAGTATTTCTGAACTAAATGACAGACCGACCAGATTTAGCCTAAAAAAAAACTATTTCTAAATGAGGTCTGGTGTTTTAGGTGATTTGTCTTCGAAAGGAAGATTTGTATTCTCCAAAAAACAAACAGTAGATCAACCAGTGTTTTTTTTTTTCATGAAGTTTTTCTCTAACCCTTATATTTGCTTTTTTGTTGTTGTTTCCCTAAAAGCCTAGTGCTGAACCCTCATCTCATCCCTATTTCTTCAGATCATATCATTCAATGCAGTTCACTGTTACGCTAGGAATTGAATATAAAATGACTCCATCCAGGACTCTTAGAAAAGGAGATATATTCTTTGTTGGATGTAAACTGCTTTGGCGATACCTGCAGGATTCGCTTTGTTCTTGGAAATATGAAATGTCGCTGTTCAGCTAACTTTCTCATAATGATGGACTTGTTGCTACCTGGTAAACCATGTTTGAAACAGGTTGCTTTTGAACCTGAGCAGTCGTCATTTTGAGGGCCTATTCTCATATACTTAATGAAGAATGTAACCTTCAACCCATTTACTGTCCTCAAGCTCTTCCTTATGGTGCATTCATGAAATGCTAACTTACCTAGAACTGTCTGAGCAACAGTTTACTTTATGTCTTTGAAGGAGATTGAGTCAGAAGACCTTGACACCGTTCTTTAGCTTTCTAGGATTGTTTTAAAAAAAAGAAACAATAGCATCTGAGTTAGGTACATTCTTATGGCGTCCTTAAGATGGTTCATTGCAGTTTTCCATAGACTTCGGCAATTACTGTCAACTTGTTGTAACTTAAGGTATTACTACGGTGCCAGTAAAAATGAAACAACTTTTACAACAAAGTTGAAACCACGGCTGAAGCAATTCATCGGATTAATTGTTTATTGAAATAATCGTCAACTTATTTAGTAATCAGTTAATCAATTAAAGCGCTGAATGTTGGAAAATGTATATCATATACCTGTCTCATGTTTACATTTGA
>NW_015150840.1:433336-497319 GCF_000732505.1 Cyprinodon variegatus
AATCGTTTATTGAAATCAACTAATTTAGTAATCAGTTAATCAATTAAAGCACTGAATGCTGGAAAATGTATATCATATACCTGTCTCATGTTTACATTTGATTACCATGTTAAAATTTTATCCCTGCTTCACTTTAGAAATGTCTTGGGAGCTGTACTGAACAAAATTTATTTAAATTTATATAAATATAAATTATATAAATTTATATAAGTGTAAGTCTAAGTCTAAGTATCATTAACTGGAGTATGAAGAGACTAAAACATGCCGTTAGCTGACAGAGCGACCCATGTGGACCAGAAATTATATCTAGATTGTAAAAATATATGTAAACATCATGCATTTAAGATAAAAAAAAAAATAAAAATTGTATGCCAGTATGCTCTTTCTAGAACTCCTCAAGTGGAAAAGTTGGAGTTTCATCTGGTCTAATTTCGTTAAAAGTCTGTGGCTTTGGCTATCTAGTTACTAATCGAAAAAATCATAGTCAGTTGCAGTCCTAGTTCTAAATTTTTTACAGCAGGACGTTCTTTAAACTCACCCTTGATCCTTTTAGGAAAGTCAGAGGATGATATATACGTATGTATATATATATATATATATATATATATATATGGTGAATAGGATAGTAAAAATTAGTTACAATGAACATTACAAGGGAAATAAAGAAGCTACTGTTTTCAGATTTCTTAGTTGTTTTATGTTTATTCATGCTCAATAGCAATACATTTACAATAAAGCCAAACACATGGTTGTTTTCTTGGAATGTGTTTGAACAAATTAATATAAAACAGATTTGACTCCAAATTGGAAGCAAATATAAATGGTGTTTTGTTTACACCATGTAGTGAATGAGTTGTTTCCTGCAGCTGCGTGTAACATGAATTTCCTTACTGGCAATACAAAGGTACAACAAAGCAGTGTAATGTAATTATTAGCAGTGTAATTATTAAGTGTAATGTCATTAGAAAGTACTTGTTGTTCATAAGGATTGTCAGAAATTGTGAAACCAAAACTTTTTTCTGATAAAATGCTACAGTGGTGATATGTTAGTAGAAGTTAGAAATAGTCTATGTGTCTTTAAAAGAAAGTCTGCAAGAATTCTAACAAAATGCAGTGTCTAATAAATACATTTATTCACCAAGAAGGAAGGGGAAGATAAAAAAAGTGCATCTTAAGACCATCTTAAAGTTCTTTTAAGATGGTCACATATTATTTGTACCATTAAAGGAAATAAGACAATTTTTAAGTAAGATCAAACCTTTTTAAATACATGTAGGTATTAAGCTCAATAATTATGTGGTAAATTGTTTTTAGATTCCCTAAAACATTTGTTTCCAGCGCAGCCTCATTTCCCAGGCCTTCGTAAAGCGAAGCGAATCTCAGTAATTCATCTGATAAAATAAGAGGAGGTGATGCTCTGTGACAGGTAAAGCTCCCTGTAATGAGAGGTGCAGCAGGTGAAACAAAAGAGTTCGACTGCAGAACAAAAGGCCTTGCGTGTGTTTTGGAGCCTGTTCAATCCCTTGGCACCGAGATGAGGAATTCGGCCCTCTTTTGAAAAATTTAGCTTCCCACTCTTGGATTTCTGCTCCCCCAATTATCCCATACCTAATCACCCCCCACAGCATTGTAAAGGAACAGAGGGTTGAGCTGGGGTTTGATTTCCTCTCACTGCACTGTTACATAACAAACCGGCCGCTTGTTGAAAACCTGAAGCCCAGGGTTATTTTGAAAGGGCCTTATTGGCCCCACTCACATTTACAGCTCATAACAAGATTACCTGTTCCTAAACAAATCTGTCACCAAACTTATATTCATTTCTTCCAAACACAGTTGAAAAGCATTATGCAACAACAAAGATCTTATTATACTTTAAAATAAACTGATTTATTTCAAGGATTTAGTGTATTAGTTACTTAGACAGATGAAATCTTTGTAAAGGGGTCCTAAGTGCTATTGAAGTTGAAGCAGCTTATAGCTTTATAGCAAGAGCTACAGTGATACTTTCAACAGTGCATTGTTTGGATGAGTTGATTACAGCGCCGTCCTCCTTGGCCTGCTAATGACATTATATAAGGGGGAGATAAATGTTTAGTCATAAGGCAAAAGGCATCTATGAATGTTTAGTCAAATTTCGGCCACATCAAATGTTCCTGCTGGCAGGCTTCCTCGTATAAACTGAGCAAACATTAAGGCGGAAATGCTATATCCTCTCTTTAATCCGGCTTTGTTTTCTGCTTAACTTCAAACAGTTGTTCTAGTATGTTCCCCATAATCTGTTCTCCCTTTGCTGCCTTCTTGTGACGCTTTGACTCAGTGAAAACTTTTTTTGTTTTGTTTTTGTTTCGGAGGATTAAATGCGTCAATATGAGGCTCTCACAGCTTAATCCACGAGGGATTTTTTTCATTTTACGATACCATTGTTGTAGCTTTAAATATTGATCAATGTTGATGTTGACTGTTTATATCAGCAGGAATCATACATAGTTTTATTACTTTCTTTGTAGTCTACAATGGTAGATGATTTTACTCTTACAGACAGTAATAATAATCAATAAGAACATCTAACCCATTTACTATAAACCAATGGATTACATAAACTTTAAACAGAAGCAGAGTGTTTCTATCAGAATGTTTATATCATGGATTTTAGAAGCAGGCTGGTATAATCTGATACTGGTTTTTTGGCTGACTTCAGAACAAGTAAGGACTTTTGTTTAGTTAAAACTATTGCTATTACTTTCTGTCTGGAAAAATAAACATGCTGGTGAAATTGTATGAATTAAAACATGAATTTTCCAAAGTTCTGAACAGTCATCGGTGCAGACAGCAGTTTGCTGGATGTCTTTACTTGTATGTTGAAGATGTTTGATCAGGATCTCATCCTAACCGCTTCTTTATTTCTGTCAGAACAATCATTTTAATAGGTTTTCTTTGATATTTGCAACCATAGGAGCTTCCTTTCAACTAACTGACAAGCAATGTGCAGCACGAAATCGAGGGGGAATGCAAGATGTTAGTTTCTGATAATTCTTTGATAATTTATAAAAATACAATCAAACATTTGCTTTTTAAAACCAGTATAAAACCGGCATAACCAGTCAATATCCACTGCTTAAATTAGATTTTTTTTTTTCGTCATGTTTGTGAATTCTTGTTAGATTTTAAGCATCTTTTTCTTGTTCATCTTTGCTACATTACAAAAGTTCAAATATGCAAAGCCAAGCTACTTTTCATGCTTTAGTTACTGTTGTGGGATCAAGAGATGAGAGGGAGCGCTAATCATGTTACCTGTGTTAGAGAACCCCATTAAAAACCCATTTATCTTGCAGCTAAACCTTCTTAAAGTCATGTGTTGTTATGCTGTTTGATGGATGAACAACCTAAATATAGGCAGGGAGTCAGTAGGAGGGTTGAAAACAAATGCAAAGTTCTTCAATACTAACTTAAAGACAGAGGAAGCAGACCAGAATGAGGTAAAAGGTGTTTATACTGTCTTGGTTAATATTGATCAAAGTATATATTTTTTTAAATAAGACCCTGTTTATAGGTATGAAACACACTTTAAAATTCAGAACATTATCATAACTAAAGAGAAACCTGAAGTCATCAGTCTATTTAACCCCTTAAGCCCAGAGGCCCATATATTATATATAGCCTACCGTATATACTATTAAGCCCATATAACTTATTTTCTAGCCTCGCCCACATATGTATAAGCAGCTGATATGCACTGAACATTCCCCACCCAAACCTGTAGGGGGAGCTCTACAGCTCTACATATAGCCTCTGGATTAGGGACGAAGAAGAATGCTAGCTTCTATTAGCATGTTGGTTTGCTGCATTAAGAGCTTCTACTGAATGATAGGGCTTCTTCAGCTCTTTATTTCAGCTCTGCAGACGTTGAACCCATTGGTTTGGCAGATTTATGGGGAAAATCAATGCCAAAACGTGTGAATTCAGGACATTTGTTGTCCATTGTATCTTCTGCTAGCATGTTCTTTTGCTAAATGAAAATTAGCCCCTCATTCTTTCATTTCCAACTTTGACTTACCCCTCCAGTGGTTTGGAAAAATCCACAGATAAGCTGCACCTTTTTATAAGCCGCATGGTTCAAAGCGTGGGGAAAAAGTAGAGGCATTCATATTTATGGAATCTGAAGTACTGGGAGGGTGATTGGTGAACTTAACTGGGTGGTTGGTTAAAAGCAGGCTGTAGCTGAGGGAAAAGGCAGAGATCTGAGGTTAAACAGACTTGTTATATGGGGTAGAAATGTGTAACTGTATTTTTCATCCTATTGTTTTATAGACATGAAGGGATACATAGCAAAATCATATATATTTACATTCTAAATCAGGGGTCTTCAATGTTTTCTAGGCCAAGGACCACCAAACTGATGGCGGGATAGCGTGGGGACCCCCTAATTTTATATATATTGGATGAAATTTTCTTATATCAAATTGGTTTCACTCTGTTACAGATGGAGTAATGTAATGAAAGTAATTTCTTCCCGGGATTATAAAATTATTTCTGATTCTGGTTCTTGGTTGATGGGACAGGTGTTGTGTGTCGCTGAATGTGTGCATTGATGACTGAAAGACATCTACAGTATTTTGAATTCATGTTAATGTGTATTTTAAGACATTTCAATTTGTGGAAAAAAATTTTCAGGTGGAAATATAAAAAAAATATATATTAAAACTTCCGTGACCCCCATGCAGTACCTCCGTGGACCCCCTAGGGATCGCGGACCCACTGTTGAAGACCTCCATTCTAAATGTTTAAATCACAAATTATTAAATCACCACAACATATGCTGATACTGTAGAAATATGGAAACAGGAAGTAAACTGAACAGATCATAGGAGGACATATTTCTAAATAAAACAAGACTATTTCTGAGGAATCAGCTGAAGAATATATCTCAATAAGAATATCAAAACCGGAAACAAGGATGAAAACTAAAAAGTAGAAAAAAAATACAAAGAGTAAAGAAACTATGAGTGTAAAAATGCATAGGCTATATTAAAAGATAGAAGATATTATAAGGACTGAAGCTATGAAAAACAAAAATGGTGGAAGACTAAAGTTGATCCTGGAGGAAAAAAAAACAACTTTTAGAGAACTGCAGCAAGATAAGATGCTCTCAGTTTATGATGCAGCTACAATAAACTGTGATTTTATTTAAGGCTTTTTTTTCACTTCCCTTAGCAAAAAGTAGTATACTTAAAGTAAATTCTATTAAGAATACTTAAGTATAAGTTTAGAAAGTATACCAAACAATGTACTTTTAGTGTACTTGAACTATTACTAAAGTAATACTTCTTCGAACTAAATTGGGACATTTTTAAGTTTACTAAAGTATACTTAAGTAAACAATAAAGTAAACAATAGTATAGTCAAGTGCACTTGACTATACTATAATATGTAATATAGTTTAGAATAAGTAAACTCTAAATGCACTGCCTGATTTTAAATATGAAATTAGTGCACTTTTAGTATACTTGAATAAACTACTTTTTGCTAAGGCCTACCCTTGTCTACAAGGGTATACAACTTTCTGATAAAATAAGACATCAAGCTGTAACAATCTCAGCATACGTTCCTGATAAATTAGTTTCATTTGAGGTGATGTGTGTACCACTATCTTGTAACCTGTCCAGACAGTGTGAAAGTGAAATAATCCCACAGCCTATCAGATTCCAGGAGTGTGTATTTTTTCAGTGTATTGATCCTCCCCTGTAGTGTGGTGGGTGCTCCTTGTGGATGTGGCAGGGTTTTTCCCCTACGCTCCGGTTCTGCTGACAAACATGAGAGGCTCAACTGTTGCCTTGTGGCACAACATGCTGCTGTCTGTGGTTTGCTCCCCCAAGCCTGTGTGTGATTACTGGATGAATGTATGAAATATACGATTTCGTCTGGGCTTGTTCATATGTGCACCCCACAGTAGAGGCGAAAAACCTCTGACTGGTCCGGGTTAATACTCATTTTGAAACTATTACATAATGCAATAAAACCTTACAGCCACCACAAGCTAGATATGCAGAGTCGGCTTCTTATCCAGGAGTTGGGCTGTAGAGATGATGGGTTTAGAGCATGTGTGGAAAGAAACGGTTTCCAGGGGAATGGTAAATCACTTATGGTAGAGGGACGCAAGGGAAAAAAACAAAGCAAGGGGGAAATGCACCTGCCAGACTGAGCAGCAAAAGAAGTAGGCAAACTGAAAGCTGTGTTATTCTTTTATTAAAGCATTAAAAACAAACTTGGATCCATTTCATTTAGATTTAATGCAATAAATCAAAACAAAGTCATGAGGATTTGAACCATAGTTATGTTAAATAATAATCTGATCAGTGTCCTTCAATTTTCTGCAGAATGATCAATCTCAGTCAGATAGGATGACTGAGACATTGTTTATAAACTTTAATAGATTCACAGTAATATGAAAAATAGACTTTTATGTATTTGTTTAAATACATAATTTTTAATAATAATCTTTGACCTGCAGTAAGGCTTTACAAGAATAAAAAAACCCAGTGCAATGTGGCAGGTGCATACAGAGAAGAAGATATTGATTAGCATCAGCATAAAGTTTTGTGCAGGAAACTTTTTTAAAGACCCGTCCTCTCCACTTTATAAAAAAAAAAGACGCAAAATGACAGTTGCTCGGATGGATATCATCACGCCCATATTTATATATAAGAAGCTTCCCTGTAAATAAGACTACTGGTACATAAAAAAAAATCATGACATGCTTGAATGTGTGTTTGCTGCAGTGGAAATTTGGACATGCTTGCAGGGTAAATAAGGATTTGTGGCCACGCTATAACGATGCAAATTCCAAAATAAATAAACTCATCTTCCCTGGAAAGTTACAATATGCAGGTAGATAGCTTTTACTAGCAGTGATGTGAAATGGATTTCTCCAAGTGTGCCAAACTTTACCTGCTGAGTAGAAAATTGGCAACCGGGGCATCAGAGGGAAGCATAACCTGTGCTTAATCTCCCAGGAACACTCTGGTCTTCTTTCTCTCTTCTGAGGCCTTTCTTTTCCTCTCAAACACTTTCTAGACACTTTTTCCCTTATGACCCTCAGCCATTTTCAAAGAACCAAGTGAGAAAGGCCTCTTCAGTTACTGGCTGAAACTGTAACTCACAGCATAAAAGTGCGCATGCGCAGAAAAAGCCAGCTAACTGCAGACGAGCACGTAGGACGGCCTTACTTAAACTTATCACTAGAATGATTGCCAATTAGAAGGACCACTTATTTTGACGATCCACCCTGAAAAAGAACCTCCTCCACTACACCTTTAAGCATATCAGTCAGTATGAGTACACATCTAGCATTAATTGCAGCTAAAGTGCATGCAAAAGACACAATATATTATAAGCACACAGGATTTGCGTGCATGACACTTACTCTAATATAAACTATTCAGTTGTAGATCTAGCAGTATTTTTAAAAGTAGTTTAAAAGTTAAAAGTTTTTTAAAAAATTGCGCATTATTCATCCTCCCTGATTGATTGATATTTTGAAATGAATGAATAATGTTCCCTTCAGTTCACCATATTTTGCTCCTTTGTGTTTTTTTGTAACATAAATTTTGAGAAGAAACATGAAACGTATTAATCGGTGGAAGGGGATCTGTAGCTCTGATGTCTGTGCTTACAGGTGAGAGGAAGTGAACGAACTAAAGCATTTAAGAAGGAGCTTATGTTAGATATTAGTGTGCAGGCTGTGTCAGGGAGGGACGACGTGCATGGATGCAGGGCAGTTTGAGAACTTAGCATGTGTCAGACAGGGATTTCACTCAGTTAATCCCATCAGGAAGGAGCAGGTAGTAGCCTCTTTGTTTACTCATTCTGATTTTCGTTAGGTTTTACTTCCTGTTCCTGTTTGCCGTTCTACTAATCTGCTTTCACTAGAATTTTTATGGAACAATAGAGAACATTTAACACAGTAAAACACAAATATCTAACATAAGAAAATTACATATAGTAAATCAACTTTTTACCATGCTAAGGTAAGGATTAATACTCGTTTAATACACGTTTGGAAAAATCTTAGTCACAAATGAGAGCAGGATGTTGTACAAGGTTTATAATACACAAACACTTTGCCCCACTGACTTTTTTTTTTCCAGCCGGGCAGACGTCTTTGCTCAGTGAATCCAATTAGTGAACAAGGAGAACGGCGGCGAGAGTGAGAAAACAGCTAGAATGTTTAAGTGAGAACCAGTGACAAAGACTGGGGAGGAGGAGCAGTGGAAAACAGTGGTCACTTGTTTCACACGTGCACATTTGTATGTGAGACTGAGCCGCAAAATATTTCCCACAACTTTCTTTTATGTCTAAGGGCACTTCATAAAAAAAAAGAAACAAAGAAAACAAAACTGTGGCTGGGCTCTCTAAGGATGCCCTAATACGGATGAAGTCAAGTTAGACACCAGTAATGGACATGAGATCAGTTGCATCCAAAAGAGCCAAATGAAAGGAGATTAAAGAGAAAGAGACCAAATCAGTGTTGTTGCACAAAGAGACACTTTTTTTTAGGGCTTTTTATTCTAAAAATATATTCAATAAAAATACTGTAGAGCTGCAGCAACAGTTACAGATGAATCAATAACAATTGATAAATTTTTTTATATTTAAATAATAGTTTAATAAATTAATATTTCTAAATAAGCACATTTTTAGAATTTAGAAAAAAATAACTTTGTGGCGCACTTTAAATGGGGTTTATAAGTAGCAATGTTGTTGTAAATTTGCATGTATTGCGACGTGTTTTTACAGAACAACACAAAGTGGTATGCATCAGAATCAGAAATACTTTAATAATCCCAGAGGGAAATTACTATGAATAATAACTATGAAGTAGCAAGAAAATTAAAGTACAATTTCTTTTTTTTCTTAAAATAGAAAATCAATGGTATCATGCAAAAGTATTCAGCCCCCCTGAGCCCATACTTTGTGGAACCACCTATTGCTGAAATTACAGCTGCAAGTCTATTTAGGGGAATGTCTTTAACAACTTTAAACTTCTGGTTATGTAAATGTTGCCCATCCTTATTTACAAAAGATTTCACTAGTTAGATTAGATGGAGATTTTTGGGAAACAGCAGATTCATGATTTGGATTTAGACCTTTACTTTGACTGGTCCATTCTAACACATGTATATGTTTTGTTTCAAAGCATCCTTTATAGCTACCTTATATGGCTTAATGTTTAGTGTCCTGCTGGAAGGCAAACCTTTTCCCCAGTCTTTTTCAGATTCCAACAGGTTTTCTTCTTATTTGTCCTGTATTTGTCTCCGCCCCGCTTTTTATCAACTATAAACATCCTCTATGTTCCTGTTGAAGAAAAGCACCCAAAGAACATTATGCTTCCACCACCGGGTTTGACAGTGGGGATTTCCTTGAAAGCGTCTTAATATAGGAGTAAAACATTTTTAAGATTCTAGTCTAATTTATTGTGAGGTAAAGAACCATGCAAAGCATTTTGCAAATAAAACTTCATAAAATGGGGAATGCATTTGTATACAGCTCCAATTGTTGCAGTAACTACAGCCGCATATTTTTATTCCCATGTAGCAGGTTTTTCTTACAAATACCTCTATACATCTTAAATCTACTCTGACCAGCTTCCCAGTCCCAACATAAAAAAGTAACCCCACAGTATGATGCTACCATGACCATGATTCTCTCTTGGGCTTCTAAAGTGCTTTTTACCTGTTACTTTCCACTTTCTGGTTCTGTTTGTCTATCTCTGATTAGAGAACTTTATTCCACGTTTGATTTTTTCCCTACTTCTCCATTTACTTCTCTATTTATAAATTAGATGCCTATTTTATTTTGGATTCTTTAATTAAAGAAATACACAGAAATTAATAACAATAAATTAACACATAAATTAAATACAAATGTAGACAGATGTTACTTAGATTTTACTGAGATATTTATTTGTGAGAAAAATTAAAACTAGTATGTTGTGGATTAAGATAACTGGCAGTAAAAAGGGGAGGATGTCTGAATTTGTAAATGAAATTGATAACTTTCATAACATTTGTTATTTATTCCTTGTTGTTAACTCATAGATACATGTGTTTCATCTACAAGTTTGGAATTAATAAATACAATTTACAAAGTTATATCAGTACAAAACCACAATTGATGAAGCAGAAAGTTTTTACCTGCCGCCTTTTAACGAGAAGAAGACAAAAACAGAACCATTGGATAAACATGTTTTAGAGTGTGTTGGAAAATATATTTCAGAAAATATGGATTATACAATCTGGTTTTGTTTTTAATTTCTTGCTCCTCTTGTTTTTTATGGTGATTGGTAAACAATCTTTAGGTGTAATGCCACCAACTGAGGTTGAAAGTTGTAAATTTGTGATTTTTACTCATATTTTTTTACTTGTTCTAGTGGTTTTGCAAAGTTGCACCTTTGTAGCTTGGATTTATAATATGTAAACATGTATTTTCACAGGTCCAACATCGAATGACACAGTCATATCTTAAGCTTAATGGCATTTAAACACCTGCACTTATGTATTATTGACATTATCTCACTCCGTAGTTTCTCATAATTTCCTTTATATTCGCAAATATCTTCTACTGTGTGTTGATCTATCTCATAAAATCCCAGTTTGAAAGCTTGTTGTTTTAATGGGGTAAAAAAAATTATTGCCGGTGTTAATGAATAATCTGTACATTTGAGGATACGGGGCTCTAAGGATGTCTGTGCTGGTATCTTGGTGCATAAGTGCAGGGCAATAGGGTCTTAAAGTCCCACACAAAGCACACTGTGCTGTCATTAAGGGTTGCATTATACTGTATTTATCTTGTAGCTATTTATGACTGAGCCTTCAGGACTCAAAAAGAGGTGCTAGGGGTAAAGAAGAGTCTCAGGCAACTTTCTGTGCAGTGATATACTGTGTTTGGCATTGTGCATCTTATTATTACACATTGCACATGTTTATGTTAAAGTAGGTCTATTTTCCTGAGGCCATCTGTTTTTCAGCTTGCACCACAGCTCCTGTCATAAGAAAGGTTCGACAAAGCAGTTTGTTTTAGGCGGCATATGTGTACTTTTTGGAAAGTGATGGTTCTAAAAACTTTTTTTCTTTTTAAAACAAACTTAAACATTTCAGAGCTTAGCTCAGTTAAGATTTTAAAAACATACCACCAGAAAGTATTGTAATGTATAATAAACTGGGATCAACAAGCCTTTCACTAAATGCGGCTCCTTTTTTCACCAAATGTTTGATGTTGGACCACTTGCTCCTGCAGGTAAGAATAGGTAGCATTTGAGACTTTCTGTTGCTCTAAACGTTGTCATGCTGGAAATAACTGAGATTGTTTCATGTTGCATGCCAGTTATTGACGCAGATACTTATGCATTAATTCTGTTAGTAGTCATAAACATGCCAGTCTGGAAAAGGTCCCCTTCCCATGTGTCTGCATGTTTTCATCTGTAGCTATGAAGACAAGATTTTTTTAAGAGGTTTTCTATTTTGAGTTGAATTTTCTAAGAAATATTAGGTCACAAGTGTTTTCCATCTGGTTTTCTTATTCATACAGTTGAATATCTTAACTCCCCTTTTATTCTTGCCCCTTCTCTCTCTCTTTCACACACGCTGAACTCACGAGGCCTCTGTCGTCATGTGCGCCATCCACAGCCTCCAGCAGTCATGACTCTAGGCCAAGACCAACAGACTAAAGAGGAAAAAAGAAATGCAAAAGAACTGAGTTGTCCTCAGTAGTCTGGTCTGAGACTGAATATGGACGTCATTAAAAATATAATCGTATGGCGGATTGATAGAGGGGGTTATGTTTTTCCTGTTACTCCAACGTTGTGCATAATCTCAGATTATGCTTTGCACGTTTAATCTGGTAATGGATGTTACAGTAATACTGCTAATACACAAGTAAAGTTATTTTGAGTTGCATTGTCTTTAAAGGGAAATATTCACAGACATAACTTTAGGGAAAGGTATATCTTCTAAAATATCCAGTTGAAAAAGCAGCAGAAACATATGCTCTAACGCATGACCTCAGCAAAGCTTGAACTCTGGTTCTTGGGTCATTACAGTATGCCCGACATCTAATATCTCCTATATTTAGAGGGATAGCAGAGACAAGGAAAGACTTCCGGGGATTTAATCCACCTCCCTATTCCTTATTTTCAGGGCTGCTGCAGACCAGGTTTAACTGATTGGTCCAGACAGCCGTTTAGGGGCTTTTATTAAGGGGTGCAATGAAATCTGTTAGAAATCTGAGTCAGCGGCTATTACTGGGGCTTAGATATGGGGCTACCAGCTGTGATCCACCTCTTTTAGCCTGATAAACAGACACTTGGATCAGGCAGAAAAATATTACCCTTGGTTGACCCCTGAGTCTGCCTATCTGTAAATATCCTGTGGGCTCATATAGATATGTTCTACTGAAATAGGTCTTTGAATCCTGGTTGATTTAGTTTTGGTAATTTTGGAATAATTTGCTCCTTGTAGGTGCGTATTTCCTACTGGCATTCATGGTTTTGCAGATTTTTTTTCTAAAACAAATGAATACCTGGGTTAGATTTAATTTATTACTCCAATTCTATATGAATAAAACCCTGTATTAATGACTAAAAAGTATATGTTAAAACCTTAACTTCTACTTAAATGTAGATGTAGCTTTCTACTCTTTTTGCTGATGCTTTGGTTTTTTTATCACAGTATATAGTTCCTTTGTGGCTTGCTTATTTTTTTGGTAAACTGATGTACCTTCATGTATATAGTAAACATCTTTTTAATCCAGCAAATGTCACAAAAACTACAGTTGTTCCCTTACCAGAGTATGCCAATACTACAGTAGACTCCTTAAAAAAAGCACTTTGTGATGAAGTAGAGAAACAGGCAGGAAATTAGACTTCACTTCTCATTTCTAGTGTTTTATTTGTCACCAACAAAATTAAGCCAAAAAATATCAGTGGCACCTGCTCAGGTCATGCTAATCCCAGATTTTAATCCTGGATTGTTCATTCTATAACGTGGCCTGTCTTGACATGGCTTTCAAATAATGGAATCCTTACATACTGTAAGAGGACTACGGTTTCAGGGGATTTACATAGCAAAGCTGAAGAAATGATCTTATTTCTTAATTTGAATGAGAAAAGCAACTGTTGTTGGATCCACTTCTGCTCAGGCTACATACGACTAAAGACAACTCATTTCTCTTCAGCACTTTCTCTTGTATGTTATCCGTTTTAAAAACTATTTGTAAACTGTTATACTTGTGGCAGTATGAGGCCTTATTGGTACCAGAGATCTTCTAAAGTCATTTTTACAAGTTCTTAAGTCTTTAATGAGTGAAATGTATATTTTATGATCAGTACAGGAAACCTAGTCTAGGAATTCCTGGAAGTTGCTTTAGCATAGGAGTTCAAACTTTGTCTTTTGCCCTCACATTCACTATAACAATTTTCTTTTAATAATCTTTAATTCAAATCAGTTCATCCCCCAGTAAAAAATATCCATGCAGCACATCACCAACCTACCTGTGAGCGCTGCTGTCTGTAGCTCACACCAGGAGAGGAAGTTAGTGTCTACTAATGAGTCAAAGTCAAGTTTGACTCAACCCATCTGCATTTGGGGCAGGTGAACAGGACAGGAAAGACATAAGGGCCAACTACAGAAACAGCTCTATTCTCAGTTTACTCCACTTTTGTGCTACCTATTTCAACAGATAAGGTAAAGTTGTTCTGATCTTGGCGATGATGACCGCCCTGATTACTTGTTTCATTCACCTGCCTAGCTCCACCCAGTTTGTCATTACCGTTCATCTGATCCACCTGCTCCAGTCTCTATTTAACCTGCCTTCTACCAGTTATCAGTGCCAGATTATTCTCGAGCCTGAGGTGAGTTTTCCAGCGTATCTAAGTGTTTCTGATTACCTGATCCTGACCTTCTGCCTTTAGACCTCTGAGCCTGCCTGTTCCCATTCTCTTCTGTTTACCTGACCTGTCCTCGGACTCCTGCCAGATTCTGCCTGTTTACCAAACCTGGAACTGATTCCTGACACCCATCCTGGATTTCCCTTTGGTATCTCTTGGGATCTCTGACGTTCTGGCCCTGACTCCTGAGCACATCCTCGAAAACGGCTTTGGCTTCAGCCTCTGGCTTATCCTGCCTTCTTTCATCTGCTCGGTTCAGATCTCCTGCCTGTTCTCCAGCATCGGGGGCTTCAACGTCTGGCACTGTCTGGGCTGCTGGCCAGAGGTTCCTGCCTTAGATGCCCTCAGCATTACCTGCAAATCAGTTTGCTTAATAAATGTTGAGAAATCAAACTTTCTATCTGCTTCGATAACTGGGTTCTCTGTTCGGAGCCTTGATAAAAGTATCCCCCAAAAAATAACTTAACTAAGAGTAGCACTGCTTCTTCTTATTTTTACTCAGATAAAAGTAAAAGTCGCCCTAAAGTAAATTACTCAAGTAAGAGTGAACATTTGTTTTGTAAAAAAGGCCCCTCAAGTACTGATTATTTTGATTGAAAAATTGAAAAAAAAAAAAAGCTTTACAAATTCTGGTGTTTCAAAGAATAAAATCAAAATAAACACATAAAATACAGTGATTACAAATTGAAAGTGTAGGTAGAATAAATGTTCTTTAAAATACATTTTAGTTATAAAATTTAAAAGATCAATAGTTACATTCGGTAAGAATAAGTTAAATTACAGTATACTGTTTATTACATACTGGCAGATTCAGCAGATGGAAAATAATATTTAACCAATAGGCCTTGAGTAGAAAAAAGAAGAAAGTGCGTCTTATAATGGTGGATATCTGTCTAAAAGAAGCCTGTTTTCATAAAGTGAATTTACTCATAATGGATGAACTAAGAAATTTACTCAAGTAAGAGTATAAAGTTAAAAAAAGTATATTTTTTAAAATCAAAGTTACTATGTAACTAAATGTAACTAACTACTCAACTAGTAATACTGCATCTATTTTTCTTAAGCTTTTGATGTGTCACATGTTTTCTGTCTCAGTGTAACTGAAGCTTGAGCAACCATGAAACAGGAGTTACTTCAACCTCAGTCTTATTTTTCATTGGAATAAAGTATTAACAGTCAGACTGGGGTTTTAGTTAAATCATTTAACTCTAAAGAAAATACAAACACTTTTATTTGTAGGCCTCTTCAGTTTTAGTTCACATCATCATGAAATTTATCCTTTGAAATAAGGTCCAAGGTCTTAGTAGCCATCTTTCAGCTGCCTGAATGCAGCAATAGGTGGGAGAGGGGGTAAGAGTACAGTAGAAGCTACTTTTTTTTGGCATAATGTTAAAATCGCTTTTAACTATATGGAATACATGGAAAATTCATGTAATTTAAAATATTGCTTTCTGATGGTATGGGTACGTTTTAAGGAGTTTTCAGAAGATATGTGACAAAACTAAGCAACTTGAAAAACTAAAATGCATCTGTTTGGATGCATCTCTGTTTTCATCACACCAAGCCCTTTAGAATTAGCTTGCATTCAGCAGACAAACAATGTAAGCACCCTAATATTCTTTCCTTTCTTCAGAGCTGACTCCATGTTTGGAAGACGACTTTGAGGATGTAGAACATCATTATGTAAAAGTTTCATACTCATCCTCAGAGAGGAGAGAATAAAGCTCCTCTGCTGTGCTCAGGGCATGTCTCTACATTATCTTTCCTTGTACACCTGCACAGCCTCACTTTTATTCTCCTGAATAAACCGAGTCCTCTCGGAGAAACATGTATTTATCTGACTGCCTGTCGTTAAGACTGAGGATTAAGCTCAGAGGCAGTAAACTGTTTGCTAAGGGCTTTTCGGCGGAATAAGACAGCAGTTACCCAGGGACTCTCTGTTCTGCAGAGTTGGTGAAAACATTTTACTCGACCAAACTTTCTTTAGCTCTCTGCGTATCACAGCAGAGGACAAAGCTCTGCCTTTTCTCTGGGTTGAACGTATGGATGGAGTAGATGTTAACGGATTAGGCAAAGCTGAAGGGTTCACAGCATTAATCTCACTGCGACAGTAGGAGTAGGAGGGATTGGACCTGGGCAGTCGTGGAATCACTGTTCCTCTGCCGAGGTCACTATCACACAGGCGAGCACAAGTTCAAACATTTCCAGTTATGTTTGCATATTGTTAATTAAATCTTCAATCATGAAAAGTGCATTAACCCCTATATTTGGAGGTCAGAGATTTGTTGTTGATTTTCTGACTCTCGATTTTGTTTTGACCTGATGATACCAGATCTAAGCCAGGTTCTTGGTACTGGAAATGGCTAACTTTGAGTCTTGTTCCTGTATTAAAAAAAAAACTTCCAAACAAGGATTGCTGTGGGTAACTAAACCATTAAAGGCTGAGATTCACAAATCAGAAACAGAATGGTTTTCTGATTGGTCTTTTGTCAGGAAGGTTGCTCAGTACAGTATATGTCAGAAGTAGCTTTTGTTAAATTCAGGAAAGGTTTTAGAAGGCTGTCTATAGCAGGACGACACATAGTCTGGCTTTCCTACCAAATCATATTAACTTATTTTTCTGTATTTTCATCTCAGTTCATAATAAAAGTACAAATGACATGTATTGCTTTCAAAATATATTTTAATTTCTATCATCCTCTCTGAGGTGACCCCAATTAGAAGAGCAACAAAAGCTTTGAAAAAAGCCGTAAAACAATCGTGTTTCAAAACAAACAATGAAAATATAAAAGACTGAATGTTTTCAGCTAGTCATTTTACAGAGATAGACTGTTTTTTGTACACATCTAAGAACAAAGAGTGATGAAGTAATGTCCCTCTGGGCTGTAAAAGCCCAAATATTAACCTTACGCTGCAAGCTGGATGGTCGTGAGATCAGAGTTTTCAGTCTTACAACAAATCCATCTTGGGCATCTGTGGCGGGACATGTAGGAATGACAACCATCAGAAGGGTCTTGCTGGGGGATTACCAACTTGGCTACGCTGGAGGACTCACCTCTTGATGCTGATATTGACTCAGTTTTAGCTAAAATAGCGACGATTTCTCATTTAAAAAAGGAGCAAAGAGAAGCACTTTGTGTATTTGTAGATGGGGAAGATGTCTGTGCTTTTCTTCCGACAGAATACTGTAAAAAGTTTGATTTATCAGCTTACGCCGCTAATACGTCACGATTTGCTGTTACAATTGGCTGTGGTGTATTATGGAAGGCGGATACTAGCTGGCACGTCACCCAATCAGCTTGAAGTATTGTATTTAAACGTCCCTCCTTGTCACGGACAGACTGAACGGCAGCCATCCTGGATTGACAATGTAAGACTCAACTCAGTTCTACACATAACAATCTTGTTACTACCAGGTTACCAGAATTGTCCATTGGTCAAAAATAAATCTTGATTTTCCAAAAATTAGATTAATCAAACTAGATTAATCAATAATAATGATTAAATACCCAGCCCTAGTGTTACATATGTTGTGACATCACAGCAACCTTCGCATGATTGTATATTGCATCATTAGCTACAGTAGCCTGACTTGCAAATAAAGTTGGGTGACCAGATGCCCTCTTTTTCCCCACACGTGTCCTACTTTTCATATCTGAAAAAATGACCAGGGGGGAATTTCACAATTGTCTGGGATCAAACTAAAGAACGGACAGGGGAAGGGAGCCAGCCGGGGATGAAGCGACCGAACCCAACCTGGTGACAGTAGCCTGGATACCGGTGGCCCCTTGCTTCCCCCGCCTGCCTTACNGGGGAAGGGAGCCAGCCGGGGATGAAGCGACCGAACCCAACCTGGTGACAGTAGCCTGGATACCGGTGGCCCCTTGCTTCCCCCGCCTGCCTTACACAGTGGGGATATGGAAGCAAACCATTACCGGGTCGGGTGCTGGTCTGCTAACCCCGCCCGGGTTAGCAGACCAGCCCCGGAGCTGATGGTTCAGTTTGAATACCCAGTGCAGTCCAGTCAGCGGCCCAGCAAACCCCCCCAAAAAAGGAAAAAAAAAGCTCCTTTTTAGAAACCCAAATCTGGTCACCATAAAATAAACCATAAGAAATATGTTAAGATATAACCAATTAAGGCCACAGGCTGTTTTCCTGGTTTATCTCTAGGGATATTAGACACAAACACACAAAAATACATATTTATTTTTTTACTTATACCCTGATCGGTGCTCAGAATTTCAACCAAAAAAAGGCTTTTCTGCGTTTTCATAGATTAATCCTGTTTCTCAGGAATATTTGGTCGTTTGAAAAATCTTTAATCAAAGCAGGAAAACAAATTTTTCTACTATCGCAATCATAAATCAATTATGTTGCTCATGTTGTCTGGAAGTACATTTTCAGAGCAGTAGTATTTAGAATTGTGGAGATTTATAGTTGATGAAGTTTGAAAAATCTCAAGAAATGCCTAAGAAACAATGAAGATAACCTATTCTTTTCTTTGACTATCACCCTACTTTGAGAAGATTATGATGTTGGAATGAAGTTTTGTCCCAAATGACACGTCTGGACTGATACGTTGCAGTGCATCTGAGGACGTGGGTGGACAAGAGCTGCTAGCCCTCCAAAACAAAACCGTAAAAATACCCAAGAGGGCCTATAAATGAAACGCGCCTCTCTGTTTTTACTTCTTTGGTCTGTCTGCTCCTGTCTGCCCTGCTCTGGCTCACATGAACCAACGTGACACATCAGCGTCTTCACAGCCCACAATGTCACATCCCAGGGGGATGAAGCTTTTCTTTAGACAATAAGAAAAGTAAAACAGTAGGCAAAAGGGAATCTGTATTTTTCTTGCAGTTTCTGTAGATGATCTGGATGTTGAATCTTTACAGAGCTGCCACTGGAACCTACACAGGGTGTCCCCTCCTGCTTCTTTCCGGTGAATTGTTCATATTTTTGTTTAGGAAGCTTTACACTCAGGCAATCTCCAACTTCTTTAATAAAAATTAAAAAAAGGAAACATCTGCATTAAGCTGCATGAGTGTGAGGGTCATGTGTTTTTACCCTTTCAAGCTTCTATGGCAGTCATCACCAAAGTCGAACCTCGATTCAGCTGTCCTGCAGGTTTGAGAGGTTTCCCTGCTTTAGCACAGCTGATTATGATGATTGCTGTTGTACAAAAGCCTGTTAATCAGCTTTCAATTAAAATCAGCTGTGCTAAAGCAGGGAAATCTCTAAGACCTGCAGGACAGCGGCCCTTGAGGACCGACTTTGGGGATGCCTGTTCTATGGTGTTAACATAGTGAAATGGTCTGTTAATTATTTAGCTTGCCAAAAGCTATTTCCTCTGGAGCAAAATGGCAAGTACTGTGTGTTGTCCAGTTGCATGCTCACCAGTGCCTGGACACAAGTGGTGGGCAGTGCATATGGTACCTAGGCCTTCAGTGGGTACCCCCTCAACTTAATCTACTCAGAAGTAGATTAAGTTCATATATATATATATTAGCTACAATGGATATCAAGGGGTTAATTTAACCATTTTTGCATTTTAATAACAGAAACCAGAGTTCAATAAAGCAAGAAGCCAAGTTAAGCCAACCGCAATCCTCTACCCTATAACAGAAACGATACAGCTCCACTATATTTACATCAGTAGCCGTTCTGAGTCAATATGCATCTAATACTCTAGATAAAATAGAGCATAAACCATGAAAATAAAATATATCACATTCACCCGAGATGCTGAGTATTTATAAACAAAATCCATCCTTCTGTCTTTGTGCAGGAAGTTTTATCATCTCCATTTAGTATCAGCCATCGATGCCAGAAAAACGTTTAACAAAAGCGAATCTAAAAATCCAGTTTGTCGGTAGCTGAAATTGGCTGTAAACGCTTTTCTCTAACTGACCAATCAGAGGACAGAAAATTTTGACGAAGAGGTGGGCCCTTTACTTGGCCCAGCTGGGCAAATCCTAAATCTAATTGGCTGAAGGAAATGTTCTTCCCTAATATTGTTGAGGTAAAAACAGCCAACGCTGCTAATTTTGAAGGCCCTGGGCAGATTTGATTGACATAGCAACACAAAGAAGCTGAAATATGATTGGACAAAAAAATATAGCAACCACATAATTGTAATGGAAGCATGACAGCCAAGAAAAATGCTACAAAAATTAAGAGAATGGATTGTTTGGAATAAATGAACACAGTTGGATAGAAGAAAATTAAAGTGTAGGTTGTGAATGCAGGTTAGTGTTTCTTATTGATTTTAGGCCAGCATTGAAAGCCTTCACAGCCTGCCACTGCTGGACTCTGAAACAGCAGTAAGTCCTCATTCGAGGATGTTGGTTCACCTGCGTCTGATAGACCGCAAAAACAGTTTTGAAGATGATTTTGAATTTTACACGTGGAACAGAACTAACTTGTACATCTGACGGCATCACTAATGAATGAAGCCAAGGTTGAAGCTTATCACTGTTGCTGACACGCTCCAGATGCACAGCAGGCTGTCAGTAAAGGTTGCCTTGACAGCGCTACTCGTTCTCTGATGGAGAACACAAACACCACAGAAGGGTTTTACAATGATGCCCAGCAGACAGATGGGTCATTCAAGTGGCCTCTTGATTTCCAGGGAAGCCTGGGCAAAATCAGACGTGGAAGATTAAGCCCAGTTTCCATTGGTCTAAGTTTAATAAGGGTTGTCGAAAGTGTTTACACCCTTTTTAGTAAAGATCCAACCAAGAATAAAGAGAGAAATTAAAAGTTTTGACAACCTTAAAGGTATAGTGGAGGATGTTCTTTTTCTGGGTGGATCATCAAAATAAGTTGTCCATTATTCTGTAAATTATCATTGAAAATCTTTTTTGGAAAGTAAGCTTATATGAGCGATGCAAACATCAACTTTTAAAAAGAGTGTGCAGGAGGAGAAATGGACTTGTGCACGCTCTCACACACGTTTAATAGGCGTTTCCTCTCAGGAGCAAGTACAGGATTGTTAATGTGTGTTTTATTTTTTTTAAATGGATAGGGGGATTTTGTCAAAAAATGGCAAAAGTCCTCCACTATACCTTTAATGTACATACAGTGTTGACCTTTATTCTCACTTATCAAATTTTTTATTGTTTTGTACATACCTGCTTGAGTACTAGAGTCCGATGAGCGAAGTTTGGCAAATAATGATCTTGTGCAAAGATAGCATTAAAAACACCTAGGAATTCACAGTGTTATAGGGTTAGCAGCAAAACATTGTGGAAAGAGAAGGCTGAAACCAGTCAGCAAGAATCTCCTTAATCCTCCAGATGGCTGGATTAAGTAGGCTTGTAATTTGTAACTCTTAAAAAGAAAACCTCTAAACTTGGCTTAAAAATCCATTAACCCTTTAACTGAAAACGTTAGCTTTTTATCAAATTCAACTTTTACTATAGTTCCTGGTATGGCCTGTAAGCATAGAAACAACACAGCACATCACACAGTGTAATGATGGGTTTTAAAGATCTCACCCACATGCAGAAATCCACTCAGAGAGCCAGGGGAAAAGTTAACAGGTTATTGAGAGGTTGACAAAAACAGACAGAGAGATTGTATGCATGGGTTAACGCAGTGGGACTTCAGCGGTCTGGTAAACCGGACCTGGAAAGTTAGAGAGGTGCTTGGTTTCCCTTGGGTCCAGTTTGTGGGGGTTTTATCCAAAGATGAATGAACTCGTTGGAGGGCAGACAGGCAGACTTGCGTTGGGTCCAGAGGAGCAATGGAACGGACTGTCACCGGGTTTTCCTGAAGTGGGCTTCAACAGATCTGGTGAAGGTTTCCCCTTGCTCATTGTGACTTGAATGATTCATTCCAATGGAGGAGAAGGACCAGGCTTATCCAGTGGATCAGGAGGGCATCACAATACTGGTAAATACTCTGGCATCGAGGTGGTGACAGTTCGCAGCTCAAGTACTCCTCTGGTAATGACCCAACATGTCGTAGGTGTGCAGGGAGGCCCAACGAGAACAGGGCACCGCCTGGTGGTGGGGAGAGGAAAAAACACAGAAAAACAACCCACACATACTGTAACCCTAACACACAGAGGATGCAGTACCAACAGTGAAGCACGGTGGAATCAGCATCATGCTCTGGTGTTCCTTTTCTCTTGTGGAAAAGCCGGAAGATATAAATATTTCTACAATACCTGCAAGCTTTAATCCCAAACTCTCAGAGGTCTGCTAAAAAATGAAGGTGAAGAGGCTTTAGCCTCTCTGTGAGGCCAAACAGTTAAATCAAGAGAGGACCAAGAGGGGAATAAAGTTCTGGACAGGCCTGGCAAAGGTCTAAAGGTCTAAATGTGAAAGAAAATTGTTGGCTTTGCCTCCTGAGGAGGATTTAGGCAAAGATATGTCCTTAAAATCTGATAGATTTTGGAAAATCCCTGCTAGGTAGCGTGGCCACATATGACAACGTCTGGACTATTACTCACAGATTTATTTGTTTTTTTATTTTAATTGTAAATTATGAATCTCACATAACCGATAAAAAGTTTTAAAAGTTGTTTATCTATGAATCTTTACATTTTAGATTCACTCTGCTCTTCAGACCTTTTGACAAAATGTTTTATTAAAGATGTTTTTGGAGTGGTTGAGAGGGTAGCTAACCACTACCTCCACTATAGTGGCCCTCCAACCTTTTAAGACAAATCATGTGGGTGATTTGATGACCGTTCATTATTTGAGCACCACTATGTCGGCTATCAGAGATTCATATCACGAATGCCGCTGCTAATCTCTCAGACATAGACTTCCAGGCCTGTCTGTCTCAACCTCTGCAGGACAATTTCTGAGTGAGGAATGATAATGATTTTGACCCTGCAGTCGGGTTAGCCTAGAGTAGCAACCAGTACCATGGAGCCGTGCCAAAAACCGTTTGGAGCCACATATTTTCCTTCCACGCTCTGATAGATTGTCGCACTAACCTACCTTTAAATATTGGAGCAGATTAAGTCACTATAACACATTTAAAAAACTACACAGTGGCATCCTGGACAAAACAGATTTACAAAGGGGGGGGGGGGGATCTGGAAAGAGCCTTTACTAACCGAAATATTTCAGTTTTTCTCTTGAAACACTTTCAAACACTAATCTTAGTATTTGAAGAAAGTGAAAAGCAGAAAGGATAATAAAATTGATCAAATCTAACTGTTTTTTTTTGTTTTTTATTATAAATATACACTTCTTTACACATATACATACATATAGTTACAAATCATACACATATATATACACACATATACAACCACACATATACATACACACATACACATTTATCCATGGGGGGTACAGAGTTTGCCATAATACACAAGTTAGAGAGGTCACTTATCAAGACAGTAACAGGTGGCTATTTTGTACGTTTTTGTAAATACATTTTCAGTGTGGGCCAAGGTCCAGGCAATCTGGAATCTGGTTGATTATCTAGGATTATGGTGGCTTGTTAAATAGCAACCAATTCCAAAAAGTCTTTGTTCCAATTCTGCACATCAAAACAATTATAGTTCCTTTCCTTCCAGTTCAGCAATATTATACGTTTGGCTGCTAAAAAGCCCAGTGATACGATATAGGCCACATTCTTTGATGTAGAGTCTTCAGTCTTTATTCCAAGTAGACAATCCAGGGGGCAAAGTGATATTTCCATATCTAGTGAGACAATGTGTCAGTTTTATTCCTCCAGAATGTCTGGACAGGAGGGCACTTCCAAAGCATATGCAGCAGTGTGCCTTCTGACCCACAGCCATGCCAGCACAATTTCCACCTTTCTTTGTCCATTTTATTTAGAATATAAGGTGTAATATATGCTCGGTTTGTTATTTTGAGCTGTATGATTTTATACTTAACACATTTGGACATTATTGTGCTTTTTTGCAGTGCTGCATTCCAATGTGAGTCAGAAATCTAACTGGTTTTTAAAGTGATATTGAACTGATATTACTGTAGTTCCTAAATACCATGTATATAATATAAAGGAAATGTTTTTTTTGCTCAATACATTTTCATTAAAAAGCTAGTTGCTACCATGTATAGCATTGGAATGAATGTATACAGGACAGAACTGTTTATAGCAGTAGTCTTCAATGTAAATATATGACAATATTAAGGAACTAGCACATGGGCTGAAAAATAATTCAACATTTATATATATCTATCCTGCGATGGACTGGCGACCTGTCCAGGGTCATGCTGATCCCGAACGGAAAATGGATGGATGGATGGACATATTATATCATCATTTTATTCAATTGCAGTAATATAACATTTCCAGTATTTTTAGAATAGATTACAGTCTATGATTGCAGCGTTTGTCCCTGTTTTGAGATATTGCTTTATAAAGGAAATATTTCTAAAATATCACATTGGAGTAGATTTATAATATTGGTACAATACCAATCATAAGTTTGTACAGGATTCTGTTGTGGGCATTCTTGGCAGCCTTTCTGAGGCTTTTATTTTGTTTATTGGAATTATAACGTATTGACTTATTGTGATATAGGTTTTCATCATGTCACCTCATGATTTGTACATATAGTTCTAATTTTGCTGGCACCCAAATACTCTATTATATAACACACAAAGGGAAAGACGTGTTAATACAGACAGGTAGATGTGTGTCGTTTTTTATTTCCAAATGCCTAAACTTGCTGTTTTATACAGCCAAAGCAGTAAATGATCTGGGATTAGGGATTATAAAGATACTACCTAAGCTGCATGAACTACAGTGAATGAGGTTTAACTGGAACTCTGTGCTGTGATTAGATGATGATGCGATTTAGATGGTCTGGAAAATATGCACATATTTCTAAATAAACAAAAGGTTTATCAGTATAGCTTAATTAATATATGTAGGTACGTCAGCCAACACTTATTGAGTTCTTTATCTCTGTTTAACTATAAATCCTATAGAAAACATGTGAAAGACTTCAAAAGAATATAAAGACGGTGCAAACAGAAAGATCCCTCTGCTCCATGTTTCTAAAATTATGTAGAAGACGATGAGCCTAAGGCTGGTTATAGGAAGATGCTAATGCAGGGAAGGAGATAAGAAATTTTTAACAAGGTATCATAAAAAAAAAATATATATATATAAGGAATTTAAAACAAAGGTATTGAGTCCTCCCCCTGGAAGAGGGGAAGAACAGGTTAACAATCAGTTTGTTGCTATAAAGATTGAAGGCGTTCACCCTGAAAAACTATCGTGTCTCGACCCAAATACTCCAGCCAGCAACTGATTAACATTCCAATACAACCTCAATCTTCCATACAGTGCATGGATGTCCTCGTATGTAGGGTTGTGAATGGGAAACTTTTTAAACAAATACTGACTGAGCACTTAGTACAAGTGTTTGATCAATGTGCTCGCCTCATATTACCACAGTTCTGAAGCCTGATTGGCTCCATCAGATGAACGACCTCTTCACAGCTGAAACCCATTTCACCTGCAGCTTTTATTGATGCACGCATCATAATAAAACATGTGCGGATTGGAGAGAGATGAAACACGCTCAGGGAGATAAATGTCAAGATGGTGCAGTATAACAGCCTTTGTTCTGTATCATTAACGGGTGTTTTCTTCTGTTTCTCTCTGCAGAGAAACTCTATAACTCTAACGGACGGGACTTGAGGAGGGCTCTGTTCTCTTTGAAGCAAATTTTCCAGGTAACGCACACAAAAAATGCAGTTACTCTCAGTTTGTCACTGCTTTAAATGAGTGGTTGTTATAGACAGATGATGGGGATCAGATGAGGTATCTCCCTATGTTTGTCTTGTTGCTTCTCTGTTAGTTCTTAGAGCTGCAAACTCAGTGAGTCACTTAAACTAAATGCCACTTTGTTTTACCATTTGTGAGACAATCTATATTTTAAGAAAGTGCTTTCATCTCCACGAGTGGTTAAGTTCAACCTGTCTGAATTTGTAGAAAAAAGCTTTAAATCTAAGTAAAATAAACAACACTACCAAACAAACAAGGTAAAACAGCAGATTTGTTGGCAGGTTGGTGAGCAATTATAACAATATTTATCTTGCACACTACTGCCATCACGTGGTGGGATAAGGAATTGCCAAATCCATATAATATATCCAAATAAAATGAGCCTTTGCTTGTTTTTGTTTGCACATAACCTGTGAAACCTTTTATAAATAAATGCTGTGTGTTTCTTCCCCCCTCTGCTTTAGGATGACAAAGATCTGGTTCATGAGTTTGTGATGGCGGAAGGGCTGACATGTCTAATTAAAGTGGGAGCAGAGGCCGACCAGAACTACCAGAATTACATATTAAGAGGTAAATTTTTTGCTGTTTTCATGACAAAACAAAAAGCCAAAAGGAAAACACTATATATTTTTAACATCCGGAAACATATGTGGTTTTCGAAGCATTTTCAAAGGCAAAAAAACTTGTTTTATTTTAAATTCCTTTTTCTTGAACAGTAAATTGGTAATACTTCTGATTAAAAGGTGCTGAAAACCTACAAATAAATAATCTTATAGTGTTAGCTTGAATTTACACTGAAAATACGGATGTTGCCGTTTCCTAGTCATGAATATTGGAGATCTTTGCATATTTTTAATGGCTGCTCCACCTCATTGTGTCAGGAGAGACCTGTATCCAGATGTAGTCTTACTGTCTCGCTTAATGTTTTAGTTCTTTTGATAAAAAAAAATGTAGATCTTGGTGCATGTGAGTTAGTAGCCATACTTTAAATATTTACAACCTCTTGCTTTACCTTCAATGGTAAAATCTGTTTTTTTTTCTCTTCTGTTTTAAGCAGATGAGGCTTAGATTTTTGGTCAATAACAGTTATGTGGTTAATGAATGTTATCAAAATAACTTTTGATAACAAAATTATAATTTCATTTATCATTGTATCATTTAGTGCCAATGCTACTGCAGTTGTAGAAGAATTTAGTTGACACATTTTTACCCGGGGATGTCAACAAATGTGAAAGGCGCAGCTTTTATCTTATAGTTTGTAAGGTCTGCATTTAAAATCAAAGCACTAAGCAAACCTTTAAAATGTGTTTTAGTGTTACATAAAGCATTATGCCAACGGTTTTCATATTTTTGCGCATAGCAAGTGTAAAAATTTTAAATGGAAAATCTCTTTTTGTACAATTCTTTTAAAATCCCTAAACAAGTGGGAGAACTCTAAAGTTAAATTAGAAAATCATTGTTAAAAGTAATAGAATTAGCCTTAAATATGCTGATGTAAACCTGAAGAAAAAAATTTGATGATACAAATAAGGTGCTTAGTGATTATAGTTTGCATCCTTTCTTCTCACTTTAACAAACATGGCATTTTTGTGTATCTGTGGGGTCTCTAATCCTACATATATCAGATTACCTATAGAAAATTAACAGACATCATTATTACACCATTAACAAAGCATTTATAAGCCACTTTAATTATTGGAATAGCAAATATTAAATGTAAGACTTATTTGTTTTTGAATAGACAAAAGCATATATTTTTATTAAATGGCAAGAGCAGAGACAGCCCTGCAATGAGCTGCTGAGCGACATCAGGGTGGAAAAAATAATAGAATAGAGTAGAATTGAATAGATATTGCCATTGATGCAAATACAGGTTACAATGATCCCATCAGAATAATGTGACGGTTAAAAATACATTGAAGAATGGAAATATAGTATGTCTTCGTAAATTTTTTTCTCTCTCTCTTTCTATGGACTATTGTTTTCTTTTTATTTAAAAACAGTTTTTCTCGGCCTGATATCAAGTTTTTTGGTAACTGCACAGTGAATCTGTGAGTTTTTTTACTCTGCTGTTTTTGTCTCGAGTACCTCTAACCCTCTCCAGGCAGATGTTGCAGATTTGCAACAGCTAAATGCTACTAAGCTAATTACTCCACATCCATATTTTAGGAGCTTTTGTTACTCAGAAGTACAACAGAAGGACTTAGTTGTGCATTTGCAACAAACAGTTTCTCTCCAGCTCACCAGATAGCACTGCTGACTCACTTTCAACATGGCTGAGTCCTTGGTGTCAGTGAAACAGACTTTCTAAGCACCAATTTTATATAAGTATCATTACCAATTTCCATTATTTTGAAACCAATACTACATAAGATGAATCATGAATGTGTATGGATATGACACATGCCAATTAGTAGATTTTATCTCCTCTGGGTTTTTCACCAGAGGCATCTAGATTTCAATGTTGTGGATTCACAACGTGTGCCCAAACAGGTACTACATGCTTTATCTACTAGTTTGCCTATATTTTGAGCAACAGTTCAACAGAAACGGCCTTCTTAAGAGGTTTTGAGTTGTAGGTGGAGAAAAAGTTTGAAAAAAAGTTGTCTCTAATTTTGCGAGACAAATTTTTTTTCGAATTTTGTTTTGTTAATTTTTTGTTTGTGACATTCAAATACAGTTAACGTTCATATCAGATTCAGTCTTCAGTGTTAATTTACCACTCCGGGCCACTGTTACAAATCTGCAACATCCCAGAATTCATTGCATGTGTAGGTCTTTCTCAAAAAAAAAAGTCTGAATTGTAAATTACTACCCCATATGATAATTTTCTCCAAATATCAGATTTTTCCTGCAACTACAACTTAATTTGAGCCTGAGAGGGGCATGCTTTCAATTGGTTCTTTAATAAGCTACATATCATCACTGTTGGAAGTAAAATGATATTTCTATTCTATTCTAAATGACTTATTTAAAGTTAGAGTTATGTAGTAGGACATTAATGGGAATTTTATAATTATTTTATAACATACTGTGTGATGTTTTATCAGCGGTGATAAAACAAGAACTCCCCCTGTAAACTAATGAGGAAGTGAAGCAGCAGGAACAAGAGCCTTTATACAGTAACCTATAAAATACTTGTATTTTTTTTCAAATGAACTGGAAACCACCTTTTATCATTGGAAAATCAGCTCTCAATCAGCTCTGACAGGATAAATTAAGGAAATACAAATTTCAAAGAAGTAATCACTAAAGAAAAAAATATATACAGAATACAAACAATGAATTATATAGTTTTGACGTTTCAGTATCATTTTGTTCACATAAAAAGAGAAATACTAATACAATAATAACATAGTAATTGTAATCTGACTCTCATGTATAAATACTTGTGCAAATACAACAAAATATTGTTTGTATTTTATCATTCTTTCAAGAACTTAGCAACAATAGTGAATCAATTAAAAATGTCAATATGCAAATTAAACTGAATCACTGTTTCACAATAATGATTAACGAAATCCTGATTTGCATGTCTATTTTCTACAGGGAACAATGATATTCTTGGACCTCATGGTCAAAGGTTGATTTTCTTAATCAGAATGCCATATGGCCGGATAGCACTTTCCACGATGCATTTCTCTTCTTCACAGGATGCTCCTTTAGGAACAGGAATGAGCCAGTAGTCCTTCTTTGAGCGCTTCACTAATGCATCTGGGTTTATGCGATTTTGGAGGATCACTTTGTAGTTTTTTCCTGTTGTCTTTGATCTGAAGGTCTTGGAGTATTCCTCTCTTTCGGCAACATGTACATCAGGCGTTGAGTAGATTCCTCTCCCATATGACTCTCCCTTGCCCACTTTGTAGTGACTTCTGATGATCCCTTTGGCCCCGTCTAAAGACGTTCCATGATAGGAAACGGGCCACTCCCCAGACACGGAGTGACTCCTCCATCCATCACTGCCCAGCCACGCATCTCCGTCCAGATATTTACCCCGGACTTTCAAGGCCATACGGTACCAGCCTTTTGGCCGTGTGTATAGCTCACCCCCTCTGATACAGACGGACGAGTCAGAAAGTTTGGTAAAGTCGTAGTCATACTGCGGGTCAAAAAATTCCTCCTCGTCAATGAAAAATTCTTTGACATAAGGGCTGTGCTGGAAGAAGATGGAGTTTGTTAAAAAATTCTCAACTGGTAAAAAAAGGGATTTCTTTTTTCGAAGTTTCTTTTCATCGAATGGTTTAACAATCTGTCCCAGAAATAAAGACAGAACTTCAAGTTTCAGATCAAGGTCCAAATACATGTTTGGAGAGCGGCTTGTTCTCCTGTTCAGGATGTGTGAGCTTCTCTGCCTTGGTGCTTTTATACTCAGGAGTAAAGAGAGATAAGACATGTGCCGTCCAGTTTCTGTTTGCTTATTCAAGCAGTAAAAGCTATTTTATTGTACAGTACTTTGGAATAATAAAAAAAACTCCTTACCAACTTCTTTCATTTTGGCAGTTTTTTTTCATTATTTTGCAAATCAGCAAAATGATTCTATTTTCAGAAAAAAACATTAACTCTACTTTCAAATTATGATTATATCCTTTCAGTGAGAGTACTACCCCGATAAACCTGGCCCTATGTGAAAAAGCAATTTTCACCTATGATAATTGAAGGGAACCACCCATAGCGAAAGCAATTGCCATTAAATATCTTGTAATTATTTGACAGTAAGTTATAAGTAGGATATCTAGCACACATCACTTTGCTTAATGATTTAAATTTAATTGTATTTTTGAGTTGTTTAAAGATGGACTTGCAGGTGTGATTCGGATCATTGTTGTGCGGGGTAATCCAAGTCGGTTAAAGGTCGTATACTTCGGCGACCAGACGTCCCCTAATTCCGGGTACAGTCCCCGTTTTGGACCACCTGTGCCCGGCTAAAGCTGTCCCGGGAAATGTCCCCGATTTTACCGTTTTACGAAAGAGGGGGAAAACGTTGTCTGTATACTGTTATTATGGTAGAGAGAGCAGAGCGCACTGTTTTAAAACAGATAAGGAATTTTTTTTGTCACAACGGGTCGCAGCTGCCCTGTGTTATGTTGAGCGTTTTAATCGGTTCATTTGATTTGGATTGGTCTGATCATTGTGATAAATGTTTGGTTCGTGCCTTATTTAATAAAAAAATAAGGCTTTGATGTGTTTTGTTTTACCAGAGGACCGGAAAATGCAACATAAACCAAGCTAATCAACAAAAAGTAAGACAGACCATTGGCTGCAGCTGGCATGAGTAAATCGACTCAGATAAAATTAAACAGAATGATTGCAAACTCCTTGTAAGACGCCAGGGATTAGCAAGATTTCGCCTAAAGATGTTCTTTAGGCAAACTGATCGGTAGCCTTTAGTTTAGATCTTCAGATAGTTATTTTAAGTAAAGTTATAATTTGTTTGGCTGTTTAATGGTTGTGATTTATGAGAATAGACTTCCAGACTTAGGTCTACCTTTCTACCACTCAGTTTGGATATATGAAAGTTCCTCATTATAATACATAAGAGGCAGTGAAAGGAAAACGGAATAAGACAAGATCTGCATGATCTGAGAATGATGGAGGAAGAGAAAACGCTTAATGTTCAGTTTTTTTCTTGTAGCTCCAAATATTGTGGTGATTAGCCTTTTTAGTATTTAATCGAGTGAGATAATAATTATAATAATGATAATCACCATCATCATAATAATCATAATATGTAAAATGAGATTAAATGAGTTTGGAAGGAATTTTAAATATATAATTTCCCTGTTTTAAATTTTAGTTTTAGTGTAGGATTGATAGACGAAGAGAGGAAGAAATTAGAAGACTGAAGGAGATTGAATGAGAATAGAGGAAAATAGGAACGCTGGTAGAAATAACAGTTGAAAAGAAGCAGGAAAAATCTATTTAGAAGAGTAAAACAGAGAGCAGGTAGATGTCAGCTAGAAAGAAAATATGCAGAGCAAAGCAGACAGAGAAGAATGAAAGACCAGATGGCACTAAGAAACACTATTGATTGATTAATTGTATCAATCTTAGAAAATAGAGGAAGCACATTCCTGGATTTACACTTTATTTTTGTTTTTTAAATATTAATAAATATGCAAAAATTGATGAAAGCATTACAGTCCCTGTTTCCTATTTTAATTTTGATAATATGTATTTATTTTTGTCTACAAGCTATAAATGTCCCCAGATTGGATTTCAGAAATCTGGTCACCTTATCATATATTAATGGACAGATTTCAGGTTTCTCTGCTGAATGGCAGTAGGTCGACATTCCAAAGCAGTATAGCCATCCATTCCCGTCCCTTGTTAGTTTCACACCAGTTGTAGCTTCATGCATACCTACATAATTGTGCTTTTATTTAGGAAGTGCATCGAATTTATTTTTATATTTCCAAACTATGTGGTGATCTATCACAATACATTTTTTTAGTTAAGAATAAGAGTAGTTAACTCTATTCACTTAAATAAAACCAGGATTTCAAACTGCTTTATGTAATTACTCAGATTATACTGGTCTGATATTTTACATAAAGAAAAAAATAAATAACTGTATTAGTCAACTATTAATGCAACTGCATTATACTATTACATACATAAAGTTATAAGATTATAATTTTGTGTTTCCCAGAAGGATTGTTAAGTTTTATTGTTTGCTTTCTGTAAGATGTCGCTTTACCTCACTGGGATTATCGCTTCTGAGAAATCTGAGAAATGTTTATCTATGGCTTTTTATAACTTGGATTATCTGTGTCTGATAGTAAAAATTTATGATCAGATGAAACTAAGGTCGAAAAAAAACACCAAAAGCAGTTTAAACCTGTTTTTTTAAAGGACTTAAGTGTTGTAAAAAAAAAAAGAAGTAAAATATAATTTAATGATAGACTAAAAATAATTCATTACCATGAGGGGTATCAATGTTCACATTGTCATAGAATTGCTTCATTGTAAAAAAATTTATCTGTTGACATTCACATGCGTCACTCGTGGGGAATGATGGGATTTTCCTCTTCCCACTTCAACTATTTATTGCAATGTTTTATTTTATTTTCGCTTTAACAAACAGCTAACAAAGTTTTGACGTTAAAAAACCTAAGAAGCAAAGTAACAGCTAATGCTATAATTTATGTTTAGCTTTCTGACTATTTGTGATCATAAGTAAAGATCTTGGAAAATTGTCCCAAGGAGTAAATCAGGTGCCTCTCATTTCTTTAATTTACTTATTTACAGGTACCGCCATTTAGGTTTTCTTTTGGTTTTAGTTTTGCAGGGTTGTATTTTTTTTAGATATATCGCTTTTACAGTAATTCAAACACTATTTTCTAACCTTTTCTGATGTTTATTTGAACACGTAGAGGCAAAACAAGTGTAATAAACAGAACGTTTATTAAGACAGGTAGCTACAGGGTCAGTGTTTATTTTAAGCACTTGAAAGAGGGAATATATGTATATAAACCTAAGTTGGTTTGAATTATTTGGTGCTACTTAGATTCTTTATAACAAGTGCATAATAGCTTTTTTTATTTCTGGCTCATCCTCATACAGCCGTGTAGACTGAGGTTAAAGTTCATTGCTGGTTGACTGGTAAGCACTTTGTTAAGAAGGAAATAGTTGTTCTGGGACTGGAGATAAAATAAAGGACTTCTGTTTATTGCTGTCACTACAGTTTAAAATATTGTTTAGTTAAACTTTAATTCATGAACACGTTTACATATTGGTGCAACATGTGGTTTAAAGAGGTTAACAGCAGACATGAAAAACATGAATCTGATCAAATAAAAAACAACAATGTAACAAATTTAGAGGGTGTGTTACTAGGTATATGCAATAAACTAAGAGTATAACATTTATAAATATTTAGATATGACTAAAGAAATATAGCAAATAGATATAGTAGACACAAATAGTTAGCAAATCTAGGTATGTTACAGATTAATGTTAAGTCTTTATTAGATTGAAGGAATTTGACAAGTTTTCTTAGTTACAAAAGCCAGACAGTCACCAAACAGTTGGATTTAAGGTGACATAGGCAGGCTTTTCAGCATTAAAACATTTATTCCCATTAAGGATTGTCTCAAAAAATAAAATATCCTAAATTTTTTTGCTGAATGATTTGTGATCAAATCTAAAGTAAAAACCAGTTACAATGTAATGGCAAATAGCTAACATTGTCGTGATTTACCTAAAGCTCGGACCCACATGCAGAGAAACCAAACAGAGAGACACAGATGAAAAGTTTAACAGATTTTATTGAAGAGATTCAGCTCGGTGCAGTGTTGCTCTGAACTCTGCTTTGCCGGAACTGGAGGGTGATGGGAAGGCAGACTATTAGTTCAGGCTCAGTGGGAAATTTCATTCGTTGATTTGAAGAAGATGATCTGGTTGATGACTCATGTTTCCAGAGAAGTAAAGGATCTTTGACTGCAATCTGTGTATTGTTTTCCAGAGTTTATCTGATTCGGTGGAGGGCGGAACAGGGTTTACCCAGAACTCGGACGGTCTAGGTGAACGGAGACGCTGATTGCCACTCAGATTTCCTGCTGTACTTGAACGGGTCATAGTGAAGATGATTCCCTTGCTCAGAGAGTAATTTCAACATCCTCTCAAGGAGACTGGATCCAAACCTCCTGTTTGAATCCCTGGCTCAGTTGAGACTCAGTTGATCCCTCCTGGGAGTGGAGGTCCGAAAAGACCCAGTTTGCAGGATGAATTCCTGCCGAGAGGCAAAGACAAAAAACAAAGTTAAAACTCGGGTAGATAAGAACTGAGGCTTACTCATCGAAAACTCAGCTTGGCTAGAGTACCTAAAACTGGCAAACACTCTGGCGTCGAGGTAGTGGCAATCAGCAGCTTAAGAGCACTCCGTTAATGAGGTAACCATCAGCAGGTGTGTGAGGAGGCGGACCGGAACCAGGCGCCTCCTGTTGGAGGAAGGGAGACACACACAAAAACAAACACACAGACAGGAGCCCTGACAAACATATAGTTTGCATTAATTGAAAAGCTAACTAAAAAGATGTTGTCAAAAATCAGACAGATTATAAATATTTATTTATGTAGCATCTATTGAAAGGGGAAAAACTGGGTTAAAAAAAGTGTAAGATTAAACTGTGTTTTGTCAGAAGCAATGTTAGTTTTTGGTTTCCATTGTTTGTTGCCTCAGACTGTGTATCCTTTTTATCCTTTGGCAGCTCTGGGGCAGATCATGCTGTACGTGGACGGGATGAACGGTGTCATCAGCCATCCGGAGACGATCCAGTGGCTCTACGCTCTGGTTGGCTCAAAGGTACGGCACGAAAAGAGAAAGTGGAAAAAAGGGCTGCATGCTGTCATTATCTTTGAACAACCGCCCATTGTTTGGGAAAGCGTATTTTTAGCAGCTGTGCAAAAAATATAAAAACACAAACAAACAAATCTGTGAGAGGAGCCTGTGCCCTCAGCTGACGTGGTTCATGTTTTTTTCTTTTGTTGATTATATAGAGAGTCTGATTACAGATAATAAAATATATGCAGTGAACTGAACGAACATGCGGTATGGAGTAATAAAAAGACCCTGTAAAGAATCTGTTTCACCATAACAACTACTTTCCTAACCATAACTTTAACCATATCATTAAAATAAACCTTGCAATAGCTTATCTTTAGACTATCTTTCCATTCTGAAATGCATTACGGAGCTTTCTTATTCCTGAGAAGGTAAATCGCTGCAACTTGTATTTGTGTACAAGCTTATGTCTTCCCAAAGTAGCAATGCATAAAAAAACATAAATAAATAAACAAGCAGCAAAAGGAAGTCTGTTTTCTTTGTTTTCAATTCATAAACATATCTTAAAGGCAGAAACCAAACTGAATATAAAAAAGTCGGCTTCAGAATTCAGTTAAATGCATTTCTAACTTTCAAAAGGAAGGAAGAGGAGTCATCTTCCACTGTATCACCATAGATGGTTTTTGGTTTTCAATTCTGGGTTAATTTGGTTTTAATATGGATTATGGATTATAGTTTATCTTTTCAATATAGTTAAACAAGACAGGTATCAGACAGTACTGTAGTGATATTAGAATACATGAAATTTGAGAATTTTTACACAGGAAAAAGTCTATAATTTTCTCTTAAAATAAGTGCATTTTTTGTTGGATTGAGGAGGAAAAAGAGACATTTTGCCAATGGAACGAGACAATTTACACTTAAAATAAGAAAATGCAATTGCATTGTCTTATTTCAAGGGCATGTAATATATAATTATCTTATTTTAAGAGTAAAAATACTCATTCCGTTGGCAAACTTTCTCATTTACATGCTCAAATTAAGGGTAAATAGAGTTAATTTAAGAAATTTTTACTTATTTTTAGATCGTTTTTCCAGTGTATGACTATTTATCTCCTAAATTTATCAAAGAGTACAAACAGCTGATTTATAAAACTGATCAATTATGTTTAAGGGAGTTAAATGGTTTAATTTTTTGGAAAAAATGAAAAGCAGGAGGGGAGAAATTGCCAAGACGTGAATAAAAAAAGAGTGTAGGAATTAGCCATGGGGCCCCAGAGCCACCAATTAAATTAATAAATAAATAAAAATACTGCGTGCTGACTTTTCAGAAATGTAAATCCAAAGAGGTAAAATTCCAAACATGTTTTGTTTTGCTCCTTTTAGTTTCGTCTGGTGGTAAAAACGGCTCTGAAGCTGCTGCTGTTGTTTGTGGAGTACTCTGAGTCCAACGCCCCGCTGCTCATAGACGCCATCACCTCTGTGGACACAAAGAGAGGTACAGAACACAATAAATTCATTAGAGGCTTAAGATTAGCTGCTGGGACCTCATATTATTGGGTTTAGGTTAAATGTTTATGTGATTTTCTGGGCTGTGATGAATAATCGTGTTGTTGGGACATCCAGGCTGCAAGCCTTGGTCCAATGCAATGGAGATCTTGCAAGAGAAAGATGGAGTGGACACGGAGCTGCTGGTCTATGCCATGACGCTCATTAACAAGGTAGGCAGACCTTCTCTGATGTATACTGAACTCCTTCACCCACCTAAGTAAAGATATACAAGCCTTAAAAATAAACTTTCCCCCCAATCTAACCAGCGATTTGTCTTCTCTATCAGTTTAACTATATAATATTTCTAGATGTTTCTCATATTTTTGCTCTAAATAAGCTAAATTATTTAAAGGAAAAAACGTTCACCTGGTTTAATTTCGTAAAAAAATATGTTTAAGGAACCTTTGGCTATCCAATTATTAATCGATTAAATGAAAAATTAATCGACAGGTTACGGTAGTCTATTTGCAAAATAATCGTTCGCTAAACAATTGTAATAAAAACTAATAAGATAATGAGTTAAGATTTTTTAATCCTCAGCCTTTTTCCAAATATTCATACACAGAGTAGTTTGCACAGGATTTGATTGAACTGGTTCTTGTATTAGCGGCAGTAATCCAGTAATTGCCTGTTAGTTCCCCATTGTTTATTTTAATTTATTTACTTGAAATGAATTAATAAACATAGTTGTGAAGGCCTTAATTGGCATTAAAAATCATTAAATGTGATTATTGTGGCATTTAAAATGCTTTATTTGAAAAAAATTTTGTCCGATATATTATACCGCGATATATTTGCATGGATTTCCGGTTCATCGTAAAGCCGTATGTTCGGAAAAGAAGCTCGAGAAAAAGCTAGACAATGGGAAAATCCACATTTCAACAAAAGTGGCTGGAAAACGAGGAATAGCCAGTCGACAGTAAAGATAACAAAGGATTTTGCCGTGATATATATGAGAGTCATGGGTACTTGTTGAGGGCATTCAATTTTTTTCTAAGAGCATTAAAAGAGCATTAAATTAGAGTTTCCATTTTTTTTTTATGTAGTGGGCGCAGCTTATAGTGAGGTGCGCTCTATAGTTCGGAAATTCCGATATCTTTTTATCTTGTGACTTCTGCTCTCGTCTGCTCCAGACGCTTGCTGCACTGCCTGACCAGGACTCCTTCTACGATATGGTGGATAGTCTGGAGGAACAAGGCATGGAGACGGTATCCCAAAGACACCTGGGAAGGAAAGGTACCGATCTGGACTTGGTGGAGCAGCTCAACATTTATGAGGTACGAAACAAATCAGTTACATCTGCCTTAAGCTGTGTGTATTGCAGTCGATCCAACCCTGTGATCCAGAGGAGGGGAATGTTTTTTTCAGTCCTCCTTAAACAACAACCTCTCTCCCAGATGACTTTACGACATGAGGATGGCGATGACGACAGCCAGCCGCCACCCACAGGATGCCGGGAACGTCGACGCATCAGCCTGGGGGGAGCTGAGAAGCATCGAGGCCTGGAGAGGCGTCGGAGCCGTCGGGCCTCTCTGGGGAGATCGGGACAGGCCTCCCCCTGCAGCCCCGCATCTCCTCAGAGGGCTGGCTTCCAGCCTTTCAGCGGACACCGAGCAGAGGACCTGAGCGAGAGGTGAGAGCACCCTCAACAGGAGGGAGGAAGAGTTACAGATAGTGAAAGATGGTCTTTTAAAGACAAATGTGAATCCAAGGATGAGATCTGATAGTTTGACCACTTTCCACCCCAGAGCACTGTCAGGTTTCCTTCCATCCATGTAAGTTCAAACATTCCCAGGAACCACATCAGCTGCTCCTCACATACATGACGTAACAGAGTCCTCCCCTCCCCTCCAGCACCACATTAACGGTGTGGATCTCCTCCTTCTGATGAATCTAACCCCAGTCTTCACTCCTTTAAACCAGTGCAGCGTTACTGCAGTGCTGTGCACTTTTCCTCCATACATGCAGTTCTGATGGGATTCTGGCTGGTTTATCAAATTTCACTCTGCCACACCTCACCCTCTGTAGCCTTTTTCCAGTCTCAGTAAATATCTCCCACCCATCTCTTCATCCTCTTTCAACCAGTCACATGACCAAAGAAGATTATGGTCCAAACCGCAAATATTTTGAAAATGTAAACTCGGCACACGAGGATTAACGTGGATCTAAAAAAAAATGAAGGGAAAATCCTGATGACATCAATTTCAGGGTTTTTTCTCTTTTTTTGGTATCTTATGTGTTTGAGTTTATGTTTATGACTTAATTATGTAATATTATACACAGTCTCCTGAACTTTTACACATTTTATCACATTAAAACTTCAAACCTGAGTGTATTTTGATCGGATTCTAGGATATATCTGCATAAATTGCCACAAACCATTTGAACATTTCATAAGAGAAGGAGCATTATTGTCATATTTTTTTGATTGTTTTCTAAATAGAAATCAAATCAAATAGAAAACAAGTCAGTTGTGCTCCTCTGCACCTAAGTAAAATGCACAGCTGAGGTGGGAGAATCAGGAGGAAAATATTGGACTGAACACAAATCAGACTTTTCTGGAAGGATGTCCAAAAAAAATAAAATAAAATTAATAGGAAAAACAAAAATATTTCTGGTTAGAGTTTGCCACAAACCCACTAGATGGCCTTGCAAATATGTGCTGTAAACCAAAATCTAACTTTCATTGCAGCCAGTCAGATTTAACACAGTGATGGACATCCTAAACATATGAATATAGATCTTTTTAAAATGAACTTAAACGCCACCTTAAACCGAACCCCATAACGCATGGTAGGGGCAGCATAATGCTTTGGGGAAGCTTTTTTTTTTACAAGAATAAACAAGTTGGTCACAGATGATGGGAAAAATGTTAAAGCTAAATATAAGGCAATGCTAGAAAAAAAAAAACCTTCTAGAGGCTGCTGAAAATTAGGGTGGAGGTTTTTTTTTCCAGCAGGACGATAACCACACGCTCCAGTGGAATGTAAGGGAAGACATAGAAACTGATGTTCATAAAATCTGTCTGAGTCTGAGCTATTTTGCAAAGAAAATGAGTATAGATTTCAGGCTCTAGATTATGAAAGCTGTTATAGCATGAATTATTGCATGTACATTGCGACACTTCAAAATGTCCACTACCTTCTGCTGATTAATTACATTGGAGTCTGTGGTTGTAACGTGACAAAGGATGGAAAAAGTTCAAGAGCCAATACCTTTGAGAAACAAACCTCAGCGATTGGTCATCCTATTGGTCAAACAGATGGATCCGATGGTGTGGCTGCATGCATCAATTCGACGGCAACAAGGCTAATCCAGTGGCAGATTAGTGCCCAAACTGGTCTCCAGTCAGTCTTCCATTCATTCTTCCCTTTCCTCATAACTTGTCTTCATGTGCATCTTAATGGAAACTCTTTTCATAAACTGTTTTCCCACTATAAGATTTGTTTCTAACCTTCTGAATCAAATGATTTGTCACATCCTGGTTCATTGTCTCTAAGCCAATAAGGTCATTAGAACACATCTAACCATCATTTCTATGCATCCACCTCATTAATCTCCTTTGAGATGTCCATTTGCATGACGTTCTCGTGTATCACATCATCTCTTCCTCAATCTCTCCCCTCAATGTTTCCGTCATGTATGCATTTCCCTCCTGGACCACCCACTGACCTCTATAGAGAGGAGGAATGTGGCCTGGAGGAAGAGGAGGAGGAGGAAGAAGAAGAGACTCCTGTGACTGAGTCTGATTCGGATGAGAGGGAGGGGGCTTATCAGACCACCTCCAGGTATTTTAGGACTTGGTGGCGACATAGAAGTGTAACATAGAGCAGTTTTCATGTTTTTGTGTAGGGGTGTCATTAATGAAGTAAATGTAATTATCGTAAATGTGTGTTTGATTTACAGTTAGTCAGCCTTTGTGGTAGTTTTGGTGATGATGTCCCCACCTTAAATCTCTCTAGCTATGTTTTCTGAGACTCTCCCTTTCGTTGTAACCCTCTATTCCAGGGCTGCGTGCCCTACATCCACTGTTCACAGGACCACGCTTCAGTCCATCACCATCACCTCCAGAAAAGCAACTAGAAGCGACAGTGACCAGAAGAATCAGGCAGAAATAATCCAAACATCTTCATCACTCCCCTCGAGCCCCAAGCCCCCTCCTCCAGAGCCCCACAGCCTGAGCCCCCAGTCCCAGCCTTCCGTCCTAGCCACCCTGCTGGCCAGGAAAAGGTCAACTGTCACCGTCCCTGCAACCAAGGAAGTCAGCCCTCCGCTGCGCGGCAGCTCCCGTCCGTCCCCCGACCGTTTGCCCTACCTGCCCCACTCGCCCTTTCACCTCTTCTCATATGATCTCGACGAAGATACGGCACAGTCTGCTCAGGCTAAACGCAATGAGGAGTCACCAAAAGCAACACCTCCCAGGTCAGACGGCGAGCAGAGCTCCTCACGACTTCCGGCTTCTTCTTCATCTTTTCTTCCCATCACTTTTTTTTCTCTTCCGTTTCTTGTTTTTGTATTTTTATTTTTCCCACCAACTTGGATTTCTTTCAGCACCACTTTTCTTGCTCATCACCTTCTTTTTTTCACCAGTTCTTTTCACTTCCTTCCCTTCACAGCTCTGCACCCCGGCTCTAATCCAGTTATAATTTCCCCCTCCTCATGTAGCTCTCCTTACTTCTCTTTAGCTCTTCTAGAATGATAATCTGCACTTATTTGCGGTTCTCACTTTGGTTTTCCAGCTCTATGCTTTTTTTTCAGCACAATCACAGTTGCAGGTCTATTAATCCCTTCTTATTGCCTCCTTCATACCTTTTAGCAGTACTTCATCTTTTCTTTCTGTGCCACTGCTCTGCTTTGATATTTTCCTTTACATTGTGTAACAATACATCCAAAACCATCCGACTTGTTAGTTATGGGACAATCAGTTTTCTCTCTATATGAGGAAAGGATAAAAAGGGAAAGGTTGATTGTGTCTGAGTTTGTCTACGCTCTTCTGCTTTTGCAGATTTCTTAGTATAATAAGTTTTTTCACACCACTTGCATTTTTTCTAATGCAGCCTCTGTAAGCTTCTCTATCAGAATTACCCTTATTTATCTTTTTTTTTTCAGTTTCAGTTTATTCCATCTGGTCGAAACATCTGTTAACAAGTGTTTAACGCATCCACTTTTACAAGGCCTTAAAAAAAACAGCTTTATTTTACCAGATTGAATTAGATTCTGTTTGAAACTTAGGTAAATGGTGGCAGTTCATTTTTTTTCTGTGTCCTTTCAGATATAAACACTAAAAACATTTAATGCATCTTTTATGTCCTTTCCCCATCTGCTTTCTGGTGTTCTACTGCATAGAATCATAGAAAACACACTGAGGTTTGTGGCCGCAACGTGGTTCAATTTGGAAACATTCAAGCGGTGCGGACGTGTTTTCAAAGCATTATGTCATTTCAGAATCAGAAAAAGCTTAGTTGCGGAGTAGTGTTTTTTTTTTTAGGAATTTGCTTTGTTTATAAGTTGCTACATATAGGCAAGCAAAACATATATCTGACATGAATACATATGGAAATATATAATTATATGACAAAAGAGAGGAATAGTGCAACGTTTTACAGGTGGAAGAGCATCAAGGCAGATATTTAAGTTTGCAGATTTCCATATATATGTTTTAATATTAGGATTAAAGCTTAAAATAATCAAAATAAAACAAGAGGCTTTTTTAAAATTGCATGAATTCCACAGATGTCTTTAATTAGGATCAGTCATGTGTTGCACCTGCAGTCTTACTTAAGAGGGTACTGCTCGCTGTTCATGCCATGAGGCTAACGTATCAGGTTTCAGGTAACTGGGTGACTAATGGGTCCTCTTAGAGTTCCCCTCCTTTTTTGACTGTTGTTTTTCTCTTTTAGGAACGGAGTCACATCCTACTCCTCCCTCAGCACTCCCAGTACACCCACAACATCAAGGTGAGGGGCAACTTCAACAACATCTACTTCATTTTATTACACTTCCTGGAAAAAAAGCTCAAAAGTGAACTTGAGCGGGGAGTAAACATGTTGATAAATGAGCGTATTCATGTGTTTGCAGCAACACTCAGTCTGAAACATGGTTAGGTGATCAGGAATGTGTGCAGGGTTGTTAATTTATGTTGACTTCTTTTAAAATACATGAACATATAAAGATGTGGATAGCGGCTGCAGTTCTCCCAATACAAGCATTTGCTTTCTGCTTTTAGGGTAGCATTAGGTGGACTCCTTTCATCCTCCTACCGACAGCACCAGGAGTCTCTGGCTGCAGAGCGAGAGCGCCGCCGTCTGGAGAGAGAAGAGAGGCTGCAGAGGATAGAGCGGGAGGAGAGGAACAAGCACAGGTCAGGCAATGTTGCCACTTTTTCACTGGAAATTGGTATGAGGACATTAAACAGGATGTTAAAAAGCTTTAATCAGAAAAAAGTCATATAAAACATTAAGCATCATATGCAGGCTTAGAGATTTTTATGTATTTTCCATTGAGCTCAGTCTAGTTTATCTAAAGGTTGACAGGCATGGGCTGGTAACAATTTGTCATAGAATAATAACTGAGAAATAATGCAATAGCTTAACAGTTATTGCATAAAGCAAGTGCATTTGTTATATTATACGTTTGCTTGTTTTTAAATTTTAAATGGAAATTTGAGGCATGTAATAAAACCCTACATTTGTGTTATACATGGCATGGAGTTATTGTAATTCAGACTTTGAAACTTAGCCAGGGTTTTCTGGTACGCATTGTGTGAAATATTCCTTCTCACTCCTATTTTTGGTTCTAATCACATCTGTGATCCAGCACACTGATAGTCGGCAGCTACAGGCAGTATTATCTTATGCTATAAACAGCTGGAGAAAACTTTGTTCACTCTGGAACTTTTAATAGAGCAGTAAGTGATAATTTATTATTTTAGATGGAAAGAAAGAAAATATTGAAGTGAAGAAGTAAAGGAATCTTTTTAAAATGAATATAGTGTGACATCATCCATCACTTCTTAGTGTTGCTCTCTAGTCTGCTGTTTGCAAGTCGGGTCATTTGCACTTGCATGTATGAACTCCCTGCCCAGAGAAAGCAGTGTAGTGTAGGAGCAAAATGGTGGAAAGCGTATCTTGTGGATTTAAACAGACTTATTAGGTTAGGGAGAGACAGTTGCTTCTTCCTTTCACATGCTCCTCTGAAAGGCATTTTTCCTTTGCAAATTTCTGCATATAAGGAGGGAGGCAGGGAGGGGTCATAGCTGGAGTTGAGGAACGAGCTACACTGTAGAGAGATGCGTTACGTGACACACATCTTATGTTGGTCTACAAAACCATTTCTACTTAGGTCAGGCATATAATGTACGATTTTTTCAATCCGCAGGGTTTCGTTGTACAGTGTGAGTTCACAGCTTACAATGTTTGTGCCGCCCGACACTCTGATGCAATCTATCTGCTCACACTGTACGTCTAAAAACAACGTCTGACTCAGCTCCGCAGTGAGATGGCGCTACTAGGACTCGTCTATCTGGAAGCTAAATGAGCAGAAGACGGATATGAAGCTCACTAGAGTGAAAAGCGCTGCTTTTGCAATTAGTGCATTTTTGTGCTGAAAGCCCTAAAAAGAAAAGGTGATGACGTATTTGGACAAAGACATGGCTGAGCAAACGTGGCTATTATGGTCTGACAATTTTACAGACAGAATGACATTTCACTCACACCCCCGCCATGCTTCTGTGTTTACAACTGAGAGGAGGAAGAAGAAGAAGCTTCCTTGTTTAAACATTCCCACTGAGCGATTTTTTCCACGACGGTCGACTGATTTTCAAAAATGTTTGATTTTTTTCCAACCTTACGATTCCTGATCGGGATGTGGTCGTGAGAGGCTGATTGCCGCTTGTTACCTCCTGTACACTCACAATGCACGATCAGGCTCGAAGTCAGCCTGATCGAAAAATTCTTGCACAATTGAAGAATCGGCCCAAAAAGGACAAAAAAATCATACAGTGTATGCCCAGCTTTACTGCTCCTAAAGGACTTCCTGAATCCATTTTAAACTAATTACAGGTACATTTTTTATAATAAAATTGTTTTTTTTTTTTTTACAACTTTTTTAAACACTTCTTTAAGTTATCACCTGTATAATGTATAAAGTAACCTTTAAAGAAAACAGCCAGATGCCACTAAATGAATTGAAAGCTCAATTTTTCGACTATTTCAGAAAATTTCTTTGAGATTTCAACATCTTTTTCTGAATCCTACATTGTAGCATGGCATAGACAATTCACGTTTGCAGTTTGAAGAACACCTGCTTGCTTCTGATTATTTCCTTTAGCTAACCTATGAGTGTTTGTGTTATATGACTCATCCAATTACACTAGTTTTCACTAGATGTGGATGGCGCCAATGATCTGCATTGGATGGCGCACATGACGAGAAATAAATATTTATAAACATTAAACCACGGGTAACCAATTAAAAATCAGTAGGGTACGAATAAAGAATCATCAACCAGTAAAGGTCCTGAGACATTTTTAATTATAATCTGTTACTTTAAAAAGAATTTACACTGAAAAAAATTAGGTATTTATACAATCACGCTATACATTGAATTTTTAAAGTAAAAAATTATTTAAAAAAATAGAAATTGCCGAAAATTGCATGCCGTGCTATCTCAGAGGAGTTTACACTTGTATGACTGTATTCCTGTATATCCATCAGTAGTTAAAGGACAAGGGTCAGCAAATGCTAATTCTGCCTGTAAAACAATGACAGCGTAATTATTGCTGTCTGATCTGAAGCCTCATTTGGAGCTTTTAAACAGGCTTTTGAAATTTTTTTATAATTTGCTGCTGTAAATGATAGATTTTTTAGAATAAAAAGCTAGCAGATGTGCATAATCAAAAAACAACAGAAATACAATTATAGAGCATTCAGTATTGTGAGAAAGCCCACACTGTTTCTGAATAAATACATTATTATATGAGTTAAGTTCTGTTCCGTTTATGCCTCTTTCCTTGTATATATGAAATGTCCTATGCTCCTGAATGCACCATAGCTATGTGACGCTCATGAATGCATCACATTTAAAAGTTTTTATATCATTAACATAACAACAAGTAGCTCCATTGGTCATATTTTAATCCGTTTTCCTCACCGATGGTCGCAGTTGTACAGGGCGAGGTGCGATTCCGCAACTGGGGATGCATATCTCTGCAGGGATGCACTTTTCGGCATAACACCGGACCGCGGTCCGCTAATCCGTGACCTCTGCATTAAACCGAAGCCAAGAGTAACGAGTAACGTTTGTTTTGAAAATGTAAGGAATAGAAAGTAAAGATAATTGTGTGAAAATGTAATGAGTAGAAGTCAGAAGTAGGAAGAAAAATAAGTAATGGAGTAAAGTATAGATACCTAAAAAGTGTACTTAAGTACAGTAACAAAGTATTTGTACTTTGTTACTTGACACCTCTGGTTTTTTGTTTGCCTACTTTCGAAAAATAGAAAAATAAAGGCCACTAGAAAATAATATAAGAAGGAAAAGAAAAGTTAAGAAGTGAAAATAAAAAGTTTTCCATATGTTCTATAGAAGCCATATTGGGTTGTAAACTTAGGACTGCTCTGCAACCTCTCACTTCCTTCAGGGGTCATTTATGTCCTATTTCTTCTGGGACCTCATAAAATACAATCCCTATATGAGTTAAAAAATACATAACTGGTTTATGTCAGAAGACATGGGTTGAAATTCCTTTACTGCATGTATTTTGATCATCTCATTGGTGGAACTGAACATGGTCGTTATCTTTTGAAATGTTCTGTTTGTTTGTCTCCCCCAGCCGTGACTATGTGGATAAAATGGAGGAGGCCAGGCTTGCGAGGGAGGAGCGGTAAGTGCCTAAACACTAAATCAAAACATCTGAACCCACTGGGAAGTTCTTTGGGAAACATGCTAATGGTGTAATTGTTTTCAGGTTAAATTAGCTGTCATTGCCTTATGGAAGGGTTAGTGGGATCTGAGTTTGCCTCTTTTCTTGATTCTCCTCCCTTTTATTGGACTGATTGTTTTGGCTGCCTTGAGAAAATCCGATCCATAGATTTGTTGAGCTCTCCATCCTGAATGCACATGTCATGCACCACTCCTCTCTTTACACACGGAAAGAATTTTCATGAGGCTTATAAATCTGTGTGCAGACGGGAATCAGGAAGCAAATGATTCAGAAAAAAGGGGTAAAAAAGGTCAGTCCCATTTTTTTGTGACTTTATTAGAAAGTTAACTGTTTAAAAGCTACCTCTAATAGTTTAACCCCCTTTTCAGCAGTTCATCACATTATTTTTCTTTTAATTTTAAGTACACAGAATATTACTCTTATGATGAAATTAGGTGCAATTTTTATTATTAAAGTGCACTTTTTGTCTTTCCTAATATCCCTGTGGTGTATATTTTGCTCAAATTGAATTTTATTTCAAAAAAGGTTTGTACATGTTTTACATATTCAAACTGCACTCATTGCTGGAGTCAAATTAAAAGACAAAACCACATGGAGGAGACAAGGAGGAATGGTAGGGAAGAGGTCGATAAAAGGAAACCAAATGCAGAAGATAGAAAAGTAAACAAAAAGAAATAAATTAAGGGAAGTGGGAAAGGTTACGGGTAGGGAAGGAAATAAGGATACAAACAATAAATTAAGGGCAAATCTAAAAGATTAATGAAGGAGAAAATGGCAAGAGGGAAGGAGTGATTTAAAGAGGAAATGTTTATAAGGCAGTTATTTGTGATAATAAAAGGAAAGGACGAAACAAAGGAATGAGGAAACAGAGAAAAAGCGTTCTGCCATCAGTTAGATGCCAAACGATTGTCTCTTTAGATTTGTGGGATCATTGAATATGCAAACGCTCCTCATCTCTCCCCTCTGTGGCTTGTCGCAAATTCCCAGAACCCCCCCAGAACACAGAGGGCCCTGTGCTGGGAGGTTACTCCCCAGGCTTGGGGTCACTTGTTGGGAAGTTTTTATTCAAACTAGAGTGATGACTTGTCAACTCGTCAGCGGCTCCAGCACTTGGGGTTTGGTTTGTGTTTGGTTTTCTCCAACTCACACACAGCTTCTTTTAAAAAAAAAGGCTGACACATGTCTTCTGGGCTGAGCAAAGACACAGTGAGCTGTGATCACCACTAATAAATGAGCAGTTAATGTAAAACACAGTGACAAGTTAAAAAGGAAACAAACTAATCAGAAAGCCTCTAAAGATCAGTATTGAATCAATTTTATAAAATCAACATTTCATTTATGTTTAACTAAATTAGCCACGCAACTAACAATCTTATTCTTTTTGTGCTTTGTTTTACTGCAGACTGCTTCTCTCCTTCATGGTCTTTTTTATTTTATTTGTAGGTATAAACTAAAGGGTAGTTTCCACTTTTTGGTGCGACTTCAAGAAACGTATAATTATTACTAGCTTATTTACATGTAGTTGACAGAAAAAACATGAAACATTCCTCAGAGCATTGGAAGGTTTAAAAGGCTAAACCAGGCGTACTTTGCCCAGAGGACGACTCTACCTTATGGTTAAAATCATTTTAAAGGGGGAGAGTGGGAACTTGACATACAAGCTTGGTTTTTCCCCTCACCTCATAAATTTATTAACATGCTCTCCACCATATGCCGAGCCTGACAATCTCTCAGGGCATGCCTTTATGTTAGGTGAATAACACACTAAAAAATAGTTAAACTATTTTACATAAAATCTTTTTATTAAACAACACTCAAGTTATTTTTAAAGAAAGGTTTACATGTCAATAACTATCTTTTTTTCATTTCTTAAGTAAAACTCTTCCTACTAATATTTGGCATTGGCTAAAAATAGTTCTTAATGTTATCTGAGTTATGAGAGAGACGTTTTCTTCCAAGCAGAGCTTATTTCAAGTCAACCCACATAATCTCAATTTCTCAAGATTGAAGCTAATCCAGCTTTATTTTTAAACAAATTTTCTCATATTTTCATTAAATATCTTTTGAGGTTGAAGTCTATTATTGTAAGCTGGTCAGGTCCTCCTGCAACAAAGCATCTCTAACCATGTTACTTCCTCTTCTATTCTGTATTTGATTTATATCTTCATTCTTTTCTGATTTTATAGAAATAAACTTTTATACTAATCTTTCTATACAATTTCCATGGCAAAGTTCAGCCTGACCCTCATATTCTTTAGTTTATCTTTCCATTGAAGATAAACATGTGCAGTCTGATTGTGATTTTTCTACACCAGAAGGTAATCTAGCTACCATGATATTTTTTAGACTCTTCTTTTCAGATCTTGTTGTCTGTTTTCAGGGTGAACCTAAATGGGTTGCCAGATATGTGCATGTTGCCAGTTGTTTTGAGTTTCCTCTGTATGTTCCCTTGTCATTTATTACTTTTTAAACAAATACCAGACCCTAAGCTTGGTTTATGCTTCAAGCGTCCGCACAGCAAAATGACATCATTTTGAGCTGGTGCTTGCTCGCCATGTTTTCCATGCTTATCTGTCTGCCTAGTTAAAAATGTCCCTTTGTGGACGTATCAAGCATAAACAAAGCTTACGATCATTGTAGAAAATATGGTGAGGGAGCAACAGCTCCTGCTGCTGAGGGTTTGCAAAACATTTAGAGAAATCCTGTGATTTAGCCTTTAAATAAGTATCAATACATCAACAGATTCTGGAAAAAACTCCATGAAAGAAATGTGGCTCTCGAAAGGCATGAAGAGGCTTTGATAAAGATGTAGAAGGCCTAGTTTTCTGTGCAGAATGTCTATAATGTTGCAATTTTCATTCATTTATTTGTTTTTTGTTTGATGCACCACTTCAGTTTTTAAGCTTTGATAAACATGAGCAAATTGTAACAACAATATATGCTTTAATTGGTCTAGAAAAATCCTGCAGACAAACAATGCTCGGTTCTGAAGGAGGGATTAGCTCCCAATCAGCTCTCACAGCAGGAGCGGTGTGTTTTCACAAACATCCACTCTGCTCATGTGTGAGTCTGCCTGTGTGTCCATACAGTGCGATGAAGCCGACAATACACACTTGGCTGCCTCTAGCTGCAGTTGATGCTTAATCCTATGCAGATAGGCAACCCGATACACAGAAGAGCATTCGTGTCTGGTTTCTTCAGACATCTAGAGTGTCCTGATGCTAATGAAGCCTCAACAGAAGCTGCACACATTCACAGTGTGGTGGGAAAGAGGAGGGGTTAGAGAAAGAAGAAAGGCTCAAAGAGAGAGAGAGGTTTGACTCGGTGCCCTAAATTTCCTCGCTGGCCGGCAGGTTGAACTGGGGAGCTCTGTGGTCCGGGCAAGAGTGGAAGGAAAGAAGGAAAAATGGGAAAAGGAGGGAAGGTAGCTGATTTTAAACAGGTCTTTAACTCTCAATTTGTCCTTTAGTTGTTCCTTTATTTGTAATTAACTTGTTTCAAAGCTTTAAGGCTGACAGGATGGATGCTGAAAGATTAACAGTTGCTTAAATCGGGATGGCAGAGGAGTTTTACTCTTGTGTTGCAGAGGAATTGGAGCTGTGGCGAGACTTTTGTCCTTTTCAGAATTTAAAAATGTTATCTTCATCGTATTATTTGATAATCAATATAACTTCCCTGACAGAAATTGGAAACAAGTGGTTTTGCTTTCACCAGCTTTGCAGTGACTAATATTAACAATGCATCTCTTGCTCGGCCTCAGGTATAAGAACGTAGAGCGTCTGGCAGCGGAGGAGTACGACAGAGACCGCGTTCGGGTTTCGAGGACTCGCCCTGACCTCAGCTTGCCCTTTGAACCCTCAGAAGCTTGGCCATCATCATCACGTAGCAGCACGCCATCATCTTTCGCTTCCCAGGAGGAAGCAGAGGCTGATCTGGAACATGAGACATCATCCACTGCCGGCACCCCCATTGATGCTGGTAGGAAGATTTGCATTTTAACAGACTCAACTGGTCGTATTTTTGATATTGATGGTATGTCCTGGTTGACCAGTGCTTGTGAACCATCAGATTCTTCTTGCAGTTCAAAACTATTTGAGTTAAATGCCAGGAAACCCTGGCCGATTTATTTCTGAAGTCAGCCGTCTAAAGGGAAACTTATCTGAGCTGATGAAAGAGAGAATTTTCAGTCAAGAATAACATGGAGAGTCATGGTTCTGAAACAAAATGGTCACCTTCCATTCATCACATTTACTTTATTGGGTTAAACTAAAAATAATGTGGGCAAACTTGAAAGTTGTCAGGTCTTATAAAGCTGTCTGCCTCACCAATAAACCAAGTTACGTCAGCTGAGTAAAGGTTTCACATTTCATCCATAAATCTGTATAGTACATTTAGTTAATGTTATGAGCAGCATTTGTTTATCATTTTTACAGTAATAGAAATTAGTGAGACGATTTCTCGTTGAATAATAGAGAGCCTAAATCTCCCCTTTAAATTTTGTAAAATTAATGGTTAAATATGCATTGTCATACTTCATAAATCTAGTCATTAAACTGCATTAAATATGCGCTGAAATACACCTGATTTCATGTGGATGTTGCTCATTAATCAGCTGTTTATTTCGCTCTCGGATGCAATCCCCTTCTCTCTGTAGCAACAGGACGCAGCCGGTCAGCCTCTATGAGAAATCCCTGTTCAGGTTTGAGCCTCGGTCTTTTTGCGGGAAGCAGCGAGAAAGTAGAGCCCTGATTGGATAAGACCCCAAAGTACAACACTTTCAATGAGGCTAAACCTCTAAGGGGTGTATGGAGCAGGATGCAGATGCACAAACTTATGGGTGTTGGTTTGTGTATGTGGGTCTCAAGTTCATTTTTCTTACTGGGCCAGTTTGGGTCGATTAAAATACTTCCAATATGGGTTAAGAAATTGTCTTCTCCAGGTGGCATCTGGCTCTCAAATGGTGAAAAGTAAACCAGTTAAAAATAACCAAACATTTAAGAATCCATGTGGTTTCCACTCCTTACTCATCATTTTATCTTTACATATCAGAATCAGAAATACTTTAATAATCCACGAGGGAAAGATAAAAAGAAAAAAGAAAAAAATATATACATATATAGCTCTTCTGTATATAATTAGCATTTAATGTGAGATGAGGAAAAAACTAGCTATCATCATTTAGCTAGTTGAAAACTATTTTTAAAACTAACAAGTTTGCTACTTAGCTAAGACGATAAGCTAATGTTATTATGTTACAGACAGGAGGAAACCTTATGCATGTTTATGTTCACAGTACGGTTGAAACAATTAATCAGGCTATTTGTGATTAATCGATTATCTAAATAATCGTCAACTAATTCAGTAATCGATTAATCGTTAACTGGGGAATAAGGACTGCAAAACATGAAACTAGATGATAGAGCGACCCACTTAGATGAGTAATTATATCAGAACCAAAAAAAAGAAACTGTATTTTGCATTTCTTCTTCTGCAATTTTCTCTAAGGAACTTTTTGCTTTCTGATTATTTAGCGATTAATTGAAAAAATAATCGACAGATTAATCGATTATCAAAATAATCGTTAGTAAGACTTAGACAAACTTTATTGTCAATTTGAATGCACAGAGTGTATAAAAAACTAAATTTTGTTGCATACAGCTTAGAGCAGTGTAATGATATTGCAGTTGGAGTAAAATAAATCTTAGAGCAGTGATCTAAATGTAACAATGTTCAAGAAAAAGAAGCCAGTTTGCAAAAGTGCATTACTATGAAAATGTTCAGTGCAATGCTAAATAAATATGGTGCAAAATGCAGTAAAAAGGAAAGAAAGAAAATTAAAGTAGTTGCAGCCATTGTTCAAATGTTGATATATTGAGTCATAATGTCAACCAGAAGCCATCTGTTGCCCCTTCAAGATAACACTGTAACATGTTACCTTCATTGCCCATTGGCTCCATATGTCAGTGTTGGTTGGTTATCATAGCTTTAGCTTGTTTTAAAGTGTCTTTGTGTCTTAATAGGTTTCAAAGCTATAATGAAAACCAGAGGATCATCTGTTCAATCCCCAAACATCTGTTTGGCCCTGAGCAGTCGGTCCTAACCAAAAAACTCTCCTATCATGCTGCTGTGTGCCATGGAGGAGAAAAGAAGAGAGATTGTGAATGCAGTAAAGGAAGGGAGGGGAAATGGGGGGTTTGAAGGGGTTTTGAATGACAGGTAGGATCTGTGTGCAAGGGTCACTTTCCTTTTTGAAAGAACCTTTTGAAAGACTGATGCCCCAACATCTCATGGAAGAAAAAAACTGCCTTGTTTTGGGAGCACAAGCGAAGCAACGAGCCGAGGAACTGTAGGTCACAGAGGCGAGAGTCTGAGGCCTCTCGCTGCCGTGTTTTTCTAAAACCTGCCTGCATCACTGCGCCGACTGTGCAGCTGATTTACTCCTGTGTACTGTGTACACGGGCGGGACGCGATGTAAACAGGAACCCAGCTCCTTATTTCCTGCTCATATCGTGCTCCCGCAACAACCCTGCTTTGTGCCCTGGCAGTATTGTTTACATTACGCCATGGCGGCGTATTTTTGTTTTTCTGAACGGATAAATGAGGCGACCATTCAGAACTGGCTTTAAATAGCAGGCCGTGGTTTTTCGAGACGCACCTCAAATATTTCTAATCTTTAAAACGCTATTGAAAGCTATATGAAAAACTGTACTCATTAAAAGTTCTATTTCCTTAATGCAGGAGTAGCTGACATCTCCAGTGCAAGTGTAGAAACAGAAGAGAAACAGGCAAAAGCTGCAGCAGAGGAAGTGGAAGAGCAGAAAGAAGAGGAGAACAAAGACGAGCAGGAGGAAGTAGCAGAGGACAAGGAGGAAGACGTGAAGGAGCCTGAGCACGAAGCGGAGAAACAGAGAGAGGAGGAGGCAGAGGAGGAGGATACTGGCATCCTTAGTGACAAGGAGCGACAAAATGAGGAGGTAAACGAGAAGGACAACTGCTCGGCCTCCAGCATCTCCTCTGCCAGCAGCACCTTAGAGAGAGAGGAGAGAGGGAGCACCGAGAATGGTAGGTATAAGGTAGCCTGTAAAAATATCCTTAAAATAATAAGAAATAATAAAAAGTTCAAACTTTTAAAACTGTTACTTTCTTTTTCAGGCTTTAAGGAGGGAGAAGTGAATGAAAATTGCAATAAACTCCTCGATAGTAAACTCTTCATGCTGGACATGCTGTACTCTCAGAGCACAAAGCCCAGCGCTGAGGAGGAGGAAGAGGAGGATGTGGAGAGGGCAAAGGAGAAGGGAGAGGGAGAGGAGGAGGACAGGGAGACCAATCAGGAGGACCACCCGGAGGAGAACAATAAGGAGGACAAATCCGAGCATCGGAGGAGTATCCGTCCTCTGGCCGAGCGGTTTGGAGATCTGGTCAAAGACCTCGGCTCGTCCCAGCCTCCTCTGGACGACCCGGCCAACGAGCCCCCTCCTCCCCCTCCCAAAAAGGAATCGGACTCCATCTGGGACCAGCTCCTGTCCTGTCCCCGGGAGCTACGCATCAGGGACATCAACTTCACTGACCTGACGGAAGACGACGACAAGGACATTTTGGACGCCGTTCTGATGGGGGGGTGCGGCGACCTCCCTCCTCCACCTCCTCCTCCACCCTTCATCCCACGCTTCCCTCCACCGCCACCCATTCTGGGTTGTTGCCCTCCACCTCCTCCTTTAATTGGTATTTTCAGGCCCCCGCCTCCTCCTTCCTTTCCCACTCCACCAACAGCGCCCCCTCCTTCAGAACCCCCCCTCTTTAACAAAAAGAAGAAGACAATCAGGCTCTTCTGGAGCGAGGTGAGACAGAAGAAGTTCTAACATGCTGACTTTTTTCTTATTTTGGCCTTTCTGATGTGAACAAAAAACGTAGGCATCATGAAACTGTGACTGCAAGAGAACATTTTTCATAAAATAATATTTAAAAAAAAAATCCGATTGTAAGAATTAACTTTACTGTATTAGCCTAAGAAAGGGCATATCCCAGAAAAATCGACCAGCAGACCTGCTTACATGAAATAAATCCTGTTTTCTTCTTTATAGCTTTTCCCACATTCTGCTCTGCATTTTTTTATTCTTTAGTCCGATTCATGTTCATTGTTTGTCCTCAGGTGCGTCCAATAGACTCTCAATACCGGGACCAAAAATGGAGCGGAGACTCCTTCTGGTCCAAAGTGGAACCAGTGAAGTTGGATACAGCCAAACTGGAACACCTGTTTGAATCCAAATCAAAGGAAATATCAGTAACAAAGGTAAAAAAAAAAAAACACAGAATATTGACCTTATGATTCAGCTTTTGTGTCCAGTTTGTTTTACATTTTGGCATCTTCCTGCTTAATTAAGATAAGTCTGCTTAAAGTGTTACTTTCTCATCATTCGGTCGGTCAAATTGAGAAGAATCAAAGACTTTGGTTTTTAAAATAAAACTTTTTTTTTAACCTTCCAACCCATAAAATACTTTAAAAATCACTGTTAATTTCCGGTTTTGTATGACTGGGTGCCCTGACATTGATTGAAAAATGAGACCTACACTATTGTCACTAAATATGCCGGATTAAACATGAGGACTCTAAGTATAGTTTTTATGAGGTGGTTCAACTGTTTTAAAACAGAAATAACTCACAGGAGACACTTTCTACATTCATTTCTTCTATGTTTCATCTTCTGAGGTTAAATGAGGTTTGAAGTGTTTGATCCTGATCACACAGAGAAGGTTTTGATCCCTTTGTAATTCTCACAAAGTCGTTAAATAAGGAACGTCTGGGGTTCAAAGATGTAGAGCAAAAGCCAGGACTCTCACCCTCTGAACTTCTGAGCCTTCGCTTCAGAACCTGCAATTTAGGTTTAAGCCCGATCGGCTCGGGGCTCTGCTCTATAATGTGATAAGTATGATGGGGGTTTATAGCTAGTGTGCTGAACTGGTTAAAAGAAATACACAGAAACCACTCTATTGGACTACTGGAGCACAAAAAAACTGTTTTTTTTTGCCTCTCAAGCACCAAGAGAGTTTAGTTGACTACTATTCTTTTCGCACTGTATTTAACTTTTACTCCTATATGAAATGTGCAACAGATTATATAAAAATAACAGATAAATATTTAAAATCATGTTAAATACTCTAACCATTATGGTATTTACTGGGGCGTCAAACAATGCAGTTACACTTTTCTTTCTCGATATTATAATGATCCAACAGACTAACAAACTTTTTTGGGGGGGGTTTACGGCACTAGTGGCTTATTTTTTTGGACAGTAGGCTGACAGGACAGGGGTATGAGGACCACAGGCCAGATTCTAACCCGGGTCGGCCACGCCGAGGACTAAGGCCTCCTACATGGGTTGTGTGTGCTAACCACTGCCCCACCGAAGCACGCAAAGCAAACTTCATTGTTATTTTGTACACACAGTTTATACAAAACATAATTTCATTTTTGCAGCTTTCAGACAGTGAATGAGCAGCAGCTTAGCAGTGTAAAGGAACCTTTCCATTCATAAAGTGCAGCAGTGATCAGATGTAAACAGTGTAGGAGAGACGTGGTGCAAAAAAGGCATTGATGTGGAAGTTCAGAGCAGTGCAAAAATACATCAATATAATGCAAAAACGCAAAAGAAAACATTTGAGTTGAGTTCGATTAGGTATTACATTATTGGTTTGATGCAAAGTCTCGTTTTGTGACCTGATTTTGAGTTTTTTCAACAATTCAACCGTCTAATGGCAGCGGAGAAAAAGCTGCAAAGCCACTAATTAAATTCAGGACTTTCTTTAATCCATATAAGGTTGAAATTGTAAGATTAACTTTTTGAGCACACCCCTACTCAAATGTGGGCAAGTGTCTTTCAATAAGGATAAAGAAAAAATAATGTTTATAACTAACAGTCTCTGGTATAATTCTGGGTAAATCATGGCCCAGGAGTCTGCAACCTGCAGCTCTAGAGCCTTAAGTCTCTGTATAGCATTCTACGATAGCGCTTCATAATTTTCCTGAAAACTATGTTTTAATATAAACTTTAAAAAGTCCTGTTTTATTTATCTATTTTTTTCTCATGCTATATATCCATAGAATCCCCACAGCAGAATGACATGAATGATGCAAGGAATTGCAAGAATGCAAGGAATCGTTGTTCTTTTGTTCTTTCTATTTTTTCCCATTCATTTAAAACATAAAAAAGTGGATTGATCATCTTCTTGTAGAAGTTTGGCAATTATCTTTGTTCCAAATCCTAAAGTTGGGTACACATTTAGTTATTTAATTTAACTATAAAACATGAGCCTTTTATGCAGTCGGTGCTCATAAAACCAAGGGGCAAAGGTTGCTTTCTTTAATGGATACAGCTGCTGAGGATGTTAAAGAGCATCTGAAGAACCCCTGGGGGCAAAGAGGCAGTGAATTGGAGACTCATGGGATGCCAATATCTATGCTAAAATGTTAATGACCAAGAGGGATTTTATACAGAGGTGTCGAAAGTACCAATGTTTTTTACTCAAGTAAAAGTAGAAATCCTACTTTTTAAAAACACTTTTGTAGAAGTTAGATTATCAACTTAAGCTTATTACTGATGTAAAAATGTAAAAGCACCATTTTTGAAACTACTTCAAGGATAAAAGTAAAAGTAATGCAGGAAAAAGTGTTATGGACAGATGCTTTACTGCACTATACTTAATTTTCTTAGTTTTAACAAATGAGAACAATGTCAAACTTAACTTTGCATCATCTTGAAAAATGATTTATTTTGGTATGTAAGAAGGCTAACACAAAGAAATTATTTGTCTGGATAAAACAAATTATTTTGATGGTTTTTATTTTTTTTTTAATACCAGCAAGTCATAATGAAAATTAGCCTAAATTAAAACAAAATAGAGAAAAGTGCAAAAAAAAAAAGTAAGGATTACAAGTAAAATGTTTTTAAAAAATAACTACTCTAATAAAGTATGGGTAGCCAAATATTCCTCTTAATAATGAAGTTTTTGTACTTTGTCACTTGACACCTTTGCTGTTTTTTAACTCTTTGCTACTGTGTTATTTTTATACACTTTGCTAAGGTCCACATTTGTGTGACCCCTTTTTTTTGTATAATTTTCTGCAGTAGACACCAGAATTTCCCCATTGTGAAACAATAGATGGATTTTCTATTCTATTCTTTTCTATTCTATTCTTTTATAGAATAAACACCTTCAAGTTCAACTTAAAGCATAACTACCAGCTGCACACATACAGTAAAAAAAATCTTATACAAAAATGAATGAGCTACACAGACAGTGGCCAAATATGCAGCCAGTATTATACTAGATAATCATGTAGTTTCTCTGCAACTTACTACAGTGCATTCAAGAAGATAATCGTAGATAATCACTGAGCTTGTTTGTATTTAATGAGAAAGAGATGTTACATTAATTCAAACGTTTCTCAATATTCTATGTATCATCATGTAATTTTGTAAAAAAAAAATGAATAACTAATGTTAGAACTGTAAATATACAGTCATGTTTATATTACGTTTTTGTATTTATTGCTGTTTTCAAGGCTGCATTTAAAAAGAATGAAATTGTCTAGAGCTGTTTTAAACGAAATTTATTTTTGTATGCACTCTTGTATACAAAATGACAAAATAAATCTGTCTAAGTCTGTAATTGGTTATGTGCTCTATCATATCACCCTGAGTAATCAATAAAATGATAAGTAAAAGAATTTAAACCTATGATTCATTATATTATTAATTACCAGCATACTTTTGACCGTCCCATAACACACAGTAATGTAGAGTTACAATGTAATTACAATGCAGCTTAAGCTTCTCCAGCACTGGTAAAGGTCATACATGGTCATGCAAATGCCTATAAATTGATGCAAACGCTCACATAAACCTAGTCTCGCACGGTATTTCCTGCTTCCAGTACCCATATAGCCTCTGCAGCTGCTCAGCAATAAAGAGTTGTTGAATCCTTACAGGCCTATTAAGTGGACCACAGTGAGAGAGGAAGCAGAAATGGATGGGGGAAGGACAGAAACTGACCCTTTGTGAATCTTTCCTTCTTTAAGAAAACGGCAGCAGATGGCAAACGCCAGGAGATCATCGTTCTGGATTCAAAGAGAAGCAACGCCATCAACATCGGCCTCACCGTCCTGCCTCCGCCCCGCACCATCAAAACAGCCATCCTGAACTTCGATGAGTATGCGCTCAACAAGGAGGGGATAGAGGTGAGAACTAAGGATGATTTAAAAAAAAGCTAAACTTACATAAAAAGAAGGAAAAAAAACACCCTCTGACCAATCGAAGTATCGCTTCTCCTACAGAAACTCCTGACAATGATTCCCACAGAGGAAGAGAAGCAGAAGATCCAGGAAGCCCAGCTGGCCAATCCAGATGTCCCTCTAGGCTCTGCAGAGCAGTTCCTCCTCACTCTGTCCTCCATCAGCGAACTCTCTGCCCGGCTCCAGCTCTGGGCCTTCAAGATGGACTATGAAGCAACAGAGAAGGTTAGTCTGATAATAAAGTATTACAGTTGGCAGATAAAATGTTCATTGTTGCTTCTTCTTCTTACCCCAGTTACATACGTTAGAACAGGGGTCACAACCCAAACTGCTTAAAGAGCCATATTGGACCAAAAGCCCAAAAAACAAATCTTTCTTGAGCTGCAAAAATGTAAAAGTCTTATATAAGCCTTATATGGCAACACAGACTCAAAAAATATTGGCCCACTATAAAAAAGCACTATGTGCGTTTAAATATATAATAAGAATTTATGATTAAATGTTTATCCTGGAGCAAATGTCACATGATGCCACTGGTCTTCTGTACGATATTTGGTGCTTTAAGTTTAAATTCCATTACAATTCTAAATGATTAGGTTTTGTTGCATTGATGAAATTATAGAAAATACAATAAAGTAATCAGATTTTTGCCTGGCATGGCGTTGTGCTGAAACGTGTTGCATGCTATGAAGCAAATCTTCGTTGACAGAAATCTTAAAATTTATTGTTAACATTTTTTTTTTTATTATGCACAATTTTACAGCAATGGAAACATGATATTTGTTTAACCTCCTGCACACTATATTAAAACACACAAACAAACAAACAAAAAAAGGGAAATAATTTTTTTTCCATTTTGATACATTTTTGTATGAAAAATGTTGAATGAAAAAATGGTTCTATGTAACTTTTATACAAATCATGCCATAATAATTTTGACCTAATCTGTACCGCTGTCTGCATGGACTGAGGTTTTTAATCTCAGTCAGATTAGACATCGATTATATGCAAACAGCAACTTTAAGACTTGCTTTGAATTCTCAACTTTATTTACAAATCTGGATATTGACTGATCAATTGTTGTAGATCAGTATACAATATTCCAAACCATTCTATTGCATCAGGATTTCTTCCAGTATTGTCAGGTATTTAGCGCCATCTTTTTCACCAAATATAAACAGCTTTTCTGTGATCAGCTGATTAAAAGTATCCCACAGAAAAAAAAAAAAAAAAACACCACCTCTATTCCTCTATGCTACGTTTCGCAGTTGGCACAGCATGCCCACAATTCACAGAACGGTGCCAATGTGCTCAAAAAGGGTGTACTTTAGCAAGGCAGCGTATGTGAGGAAAAACTGATTAAAAATTTCAAAGACTGCCATCAGATGATAAAGCTTCTCTAACTGAAGTCTGGTGTGAACGTTTTTGAGAAGGTGCACAGCATGGAAGAGGAAAAAACATCCGTAGAACATCAGAATAGTTACATCATGACAGAATAGGCCCGTTTATTAGCAGCACCCTGCCTTCATCTTTACATGCACGCCGATTATTCCGGCAAGAATGCATCCAGGAGGAAAAGTTCAAAGCCAGATCCATGTGAAAGAGACACATGTGAATTTAACAGCTGTCAGCGGGATGCTTGCCCCTTTTCATCTCTTCTTAAAAGGTACAAAACGTAACTGCATATCTGTTGGAGCAACGTTCCCTGCTTGACCCTGCGGTATGAAACAGTTTAGCTGCCGGAAGGTTTTATTTAGAGCAGCGTACCGTCCAGGGAAAACAAACACAGGCTGCTGCTGCTGCTTAGAACAACAGCAGGTTTAACTAATAGGAAGCAGATTTTACAGCGAACGAGCAAACCTTTCAGCATCCTCTCATGACCTTAAAGAAGGGCAGATGATTTGTGGCGGGTTGCACCTGTTTGCAGTGGACTGATAAAAACACATTAAGCTCAACTGTTGATATATTGGCCTCCTGACAGGAAGTCGCAGAGCCACTCCAGGATCTGAAGGAGGGAATGGAGCAGCTGGTGAAGAATAAAACTCTCAGATACATCCTCTCTACTCTGCTCTCTATTGGAAATTTCCTCAATGGCGTCAATGTGAGTCATCTGCTGGCAAAATGTTTTTTTTTCTTTTCTTTTTCATTTTTCACTGTGTGATTTGTGTTTTGATGTTCAGTTAACCATGATTAAACAACTTTAATTTCAGATCAAGAAACATTTGAAAGACTTATTGAACTCTGAACTCATGAATCAGTGCATGACTGCTATCTAGGGCAAAAATGTATTAACATTACTATTTCATTTCATCATTATCACTACTGATTTACACCTCCATATGTCTACATACTGTAACTGTATGACCGGAATATTTCATATTAGTGAAACTGTGCAGTGCTTCTATAAAACACAATAGCAATGATTGGAAGAAGGTGTAATTCTCACCTTTTTTTGTCATAAACAATCTTTGATTTACTAAAAAGTTACATGAATCAAACTCCATTTGTCTGACCTACCACATGTTTTTCACTTTAAATTGTTCTTCAAGCTAATATTAGACATGCTCTTGTTGGAACGTAAATATTAAATTTATTTGGCACAGAAACAAAGAAAAAAAAAGTTGTTTAGGCAGGTAATTAGCAGTTAATTAGCAGTGGGAACATTTAAACATAGAAGTTATTAATGTAATTTATATCCACAAATGTCTAGAGATACTATTTACTAACATATGTTAAAAAACAAAAATAATAGGGTTTTTTTTTTACCTGAAAAACTTTACGGTGTTGCATCATGGTCTGGCTGCTGACTCACTGCTGGATGTGGCTTGACCTGTGCTGCAGGCACCAGTTATTTTATAGTACCAGATGTAAATATTTCCTACATAGTGACTTCTTTTGGTTGGACAAGAGTTTTACCCTCTTAGTTATAATATAAGATATATTTCTCATATTTCTTATTTTTATCAACAAAAATACTCAACTTTCTAATTTTAATTTACAATTTGCATTAAACTGATATATCAACATCATTTATACATAGTACTTGTAAACAGAGCACCCAAAGTAAAGTATGATTTACATTTTACTGATCCATTTTGAACAAAAAAGCTATCTGTGTTACCTTCTTTCATGCTTTTTATGTTTTTTTTTCTCTGCTAATGGGTTTTCCAATTAACTTTTTTAGGCCAAAGGCTTTGAGCTGACATACTTGGAGAAGGTTCCAGAGGTAAAGGACACAGTGCATAAGCAGTCTCTGCTCCATCACGCCTGCTCCGTGGTGGTGGAGAACTTCCCAGAGAGCACCGACCTCTACTCTGAGATTGGAGCCATTACACGTTCTGCAAAAGTATGCTTCAGTTTCTGCTCTTTAGATACTGGCCTGCAATTTTAGGATTTAAGCACAGAAATGTCATAAATAGATTTGCAACCAAGTTGAATCCTATTTAGTTTCCTTGATGGTTTAAAAAAAAAAGTTCTATAGTTTAATATTTTGCTTGGACCCGTCAAATTAATTTGCCTAACTAGGAAATATATTTTAAACATTTAAAGACATTTAAAAAGCTCCAATAGTTTTTTTTTTCGAATAAAAAAGGTTTCCACAAATGTTTTAAGTACTCATTACCCTGCGTAAGATCAATTTAAATATATATACACAAAACCCTAGACTGAAAACAGGCGTGTTAATTTTAAGATATTAGCAATGCCGAGGCAAAATTATTTTAATTCTTGCCTCATTTTATAAAATAAAATATAATCCTGTTGGTTTTTAAAGGAGGTTTGTGCAAACAAAATCTACTTGTAAGGGTCCCCATTTTGGAACATGTTTCTAAGTTTCTCTGCAGGAAAATAACCTGATAAGAATGAAGTTTGTTGCTTCTACTGGTTTATCACACAAGGAGATATATGATGCTTGGATGTCCATTAAAATGACCTTTTTGCTCATGCAAACAACAAAGCAGCCATGTCCTAAAGTCTCCTGCATTGCACCTGTAGGTCTTAGAAAAGATCAGATCCATATTTAAAGCACTTCTAAAGAACTTTCAGATTTGGTGGAGTTTGGTTCCCCCAAGTGGACAAATGCTGTAATGTTCTGCTTGAAGGAAGATGGCATTTCCTATGAGGAGCAGGGCAAAGTAGTAAAATCCTGATCCTCAGTTGGTTTGAAGAAAATATATGTTTCCAGTGCCTGTGGAAAGATGAATAGAGATGTAATGAACCTGTGGTGAAACAATGTCATATGAGGATGTTGAAAATAACAAACGTTTAACTTTGGTTTTGTACCATATTCCTGTGTTACTTATCGTTGTTTTGGCAAAAAAGTTTGAATCAGATATTCTAACAAGCTGAGTTTTAGTTCAAATCAATTCAGTTTATTTATATAGCGCCAATTCTCAAAACACGTCATCTGAAGGCACTTTACAGAGACAATTCAACTAGATCACACAGTCAGATTGCTTCAAAGTTTTCTGTATAAGGAAAACCAGCTGATTGCATCGCCTCATTGACTCAAAAGCAATCCCTCACACCAAGGGTTCTTGTAGCGACAGTGGAAAGGAAAAACTTCCTTTTAACTGGAAGAAACCTCCAGCAAAATCAGGCTCAGTGTGAGCGGCCATCTGCCGGGGCTGACTAGGGTTCAAGGAGACAGATTCAGACAAAGAAAAAGAAGCATAGATACAAAAGGCAGCTGTCAACCACCTCCCCAGGTGGCTCCGTCCAGGAAAAACACAGCCAGGCAGACACGCTCCGAGCCAGCTCCAATGTGGGAGGATGAAAGAGAGCACATACAGTTAGTCACAGTCAGAGAAACAGGACTACACTGAAAAACAGGCTGAGCTCCAACATCTAAAAACAAAGGCGTTGATGGAAGCAACACAGCTGACACCTCTCTCCAGGATCGTGTCACAGCCAAAAAGGAACACACCGTATAAAGATACTATGATGAGAAAAGACAGAGAGAGCATAGCATTAGAGCTTAAACTAACAAAATACTGCAGAATAGGAGGTCCCTATGTCCTCCAGCAGTCTAAGTCTATAGCAGCACAAATGGAGAAAATAGCTCAGGATAACGTAAGTATTTAGGATGAGGTATAAGAAAGGTAGAACCACAGTGTGGCCAATGTAGAGCCAAGGAGAAATGTCTATAATGTCTAAGATTTTATTGTGTATTACTGTTGTTTCTAATCGGGTCATTTCTGTCAAAAAAAGGTGGACTTTGATCAGCTGCAGGAGAACCTGTGTCAGATGGAAC
>NW_015150840.1:497329-505574 GCF_000732505.1 Cyprinodon variegatus
ATTCTTATGTACACCTTAGTAATTTATTGATATGCCGCACAATGTCCTCCTTTTTGGTGCTATAGAAATGGCCACCCTAGTGAGCGGCCATCTGCCGAGGCCGACTAGGGTTCTAGGAGACAGATTCAGACAGAGAAAAAGAAGCATAGATAAAAAAGGCAGCTGTCAACCACCTCCCCAGGTGGCCATGTCCAGGAAAAACACAGCTAGGCAGACAAGCTCCGAGCCAGCTCCAATGTGAGAGGATGAAAGAGAGCACATACAGTTAGTCACAGTCAGAGAAACAGGACTACACTGAAAAACAGGCTGAGCTCCAACATCTAAAAACAAAGGTGTTGATGGAAGCAACACAGCTGATACCTCTCTCCAGGATCATGTCACTGCCAAAAAGGAACACACTGTATAAAGATACTATGATGAGAAAAGACAGAGAGAGCATAACATTAGAGTTTAAACTAACAAAATACTGGAGAATAGGAGGTCCCTATGTCCTCCAGCAGTCTATAGCAGCACAAATGGAGAAAATGGCTCAGATTAACCTAAGTATTTAGGATGGGGTATAAGAAAGGTAAAACCACAGTGTGGCCAATGTAGAGCCAAGGAGAAATGTCTATAATGTCTATGATTTTAATGTGTATTACTGTTGTTCTAACATATCAAAGTCAAAACTTTTATAGGTTGTTTCTAATCGGGTCATTTCTGTCAAAAAAAGGTGGATTTTGATCAGCTGCAGGAGAACCTGTGTCAGATGGAACGTCGCTGCAAAGCTTCATGGGACCACCTGAAGGTGATCGCTAAGCATGAGATGAAGCCCCAGCTGAAGCAAAAGATGTCCGACTTCCTCAAAGATTGTGCCGAGAGAATCATCATCCTCAAGATCGTTCACCGCAGGCTAATCAACAGGTAGCCTCTCACGTCAAAATATGTCAAATTAGTTCAACTAAACCCTGCATATGCAATATCTATCTAAACTAAATGTATGCATTTACTAAACCCTAAACTGGATTTGCACATCTAGAGACTAAAAATGTTTATTGTTGCTTGGTTTCACATATTTGAATGGGTCAGATTCAGAGCATCTTTGAATATTAGATTTCCAGTCTTTTCACAGATTTAGGGATTTAGATCTGAGCTTTGATTTGCCTATAGAAGCACAGCAAGGTGCTTTGATCAGTTAGAATGATCACTTTTCAGTTAGAATGTTAACCTTCATATCATGGCCATGTTTTACTCCCAGGACTCACACTCTGATCCCACACCATAATGCTACCACCACCATGTCTCCTGCTGAGTTTTGGATGCATAATAGTGGGGATCATTCTGATTTTATCCAGTCACATGTTCCACTGTTTGCTGTATTTCCTCCATGGCTTTAGAAGCTGAAAAATCCCCTTAGTTCTTAAGTAACTTTGGAAGGCAAAGTGTTATTTAAGGCTATCAACACAATGGCCTAAAAAGAAATACAAGCCACAATTTCCAGATTTTCATCTGAAAAAAAAAAGGAAAAAAATATATTACCCTTTCTGCATTTTCCTCTCCCGTCATAATGATTCATTACTTTGTGTTGATCTATGACCCAAAATCACAATAACACATATTGTAGTTTGGACTTGTAACCCGACTGATGTGTTTTCCTACATTCATTGTTGTAAATTATTGCTGGTTGTGTTACTTTCCTCTGATCAGGTTCCACTCCTTCCTGCTGTACCTGGGTCACCCAGCCTACAGCGTGAGGGAGATCAGCGTCAACCGCTTCAGCAAAATCCTCAGCGAGTTTGCTCTGGAGTACAGAACGACCAGGGATCGCGTGCTGCAGCAGAAACAGAAACGAGCTGACCACCGGGAGCGCAACAAGACCCGGGGCAAGATGATCATGGACATGAACGCACCTGTGAGCATCATGCACACACATGAGCCCCCATCAAAGAATCTCAGCTCTCTTTGCTCCCTTTCTTGTTCTTTTCCAGCTCTGATTTTCTTATTTCCCCCTGCTTTTCTCTGACCTTAAATCCTCCTGTAGTCTGATGATGAAGAAGAGCGAGAGGTATTACAATGATTGCAAGCCTGTATGCATGTTTGCGTGCATTGATACATTAACATTGATTTGATCACTTTTCAACGTCTTTCCCTAACATCTGAGTGAATCAAACATTATCACAAAAAAATGTTTTAATTCTCTTTTTAACGTTGCAAAAAACTGATCTTGTTTGAAACTCCTACTCACTGCAGGGTGGTCGCAATGGTTCGAGCTGCAGTAACAACAGCGCCCCTATTGGTCAGGACGGTGATCAGCCCCAAGGTCTGGGCCACAGTGAAGATGCTGCAGAGCATGAGCAGATGAAGGCTGTGCTGAGAACAAGCCTGACGGGCAACGACAAAGAGGGTGTGGTAGTGCCGGGACTCAGGACGCGGACCAGGTCTCGCCCAGGACGGGGAGGTAAGTGGATTCTGGAGATTCCTCATCAGACCGAACACCTTTTATACGGCTGGTTTAGCTCTTATTATCTCTTCATGCAGGTCGAACCATGTCGACAAGAACGTCTGCTGTGGAGGATATGCAGGCTTGTGGCGACGATGCTGCAGATGAGATCATGGAGCGTATTGTGCGGTCAGCCACCCAAGGTCCAGGAACCAGAACACAACCCAGAGAGAGGAGGAGATCCAGAGCCAACAGAAAATCATGTATGACTTAAAAAACAAGTCCACAAGTCTGACTCAAAGCTTTCAACATCAGTTATTGTTTAAAAGCAGAGATACACTAATATGAGATTCAGTGGCCTAATGGTTCTATTTTTAATCATTTTCAGAATAACAAATCACATAATTTTAATATGCTTTATAATTCAGCATAACTACTATATGAAATGGCGAGTAATGGACAGTGACTGGAAACTGGCATTCGTTTGAATTACTGGGATGGCTTTAAGTGGCTCCATCTGTAAATAACAGGAAAACGTATTATCTGCTTTTAGTGAAACTTTTGTTAAAAACATTTAATCTTAACAATTAACCAAGTAAAAAAATCCAGCATGTCTTCAGTGTAGAACAGCTTGTAGCCCCTTTTTCACCCCCAGCGTATTTTACCATAGTACTTAAATATTAAAGCACATTGGGGAAATATTCTTTTTCAACTACAGCATTTATTCTAAACATACAACAGCTGCGTCAAACCTAATTCTGTTACAGATAAAAGATCCCATATAATTGACTATTTGGATTAATGTAACTACACTTGAGTCTTCTTGTAATGAGCATTCATTAATTATTTATATTACGGTTTAAGGTGAACCATGTGTCACAGGAGAGTCTCCGTTGAACAGAGTTTTACTAAACTTGAATATATCTATATATGTGTAGATGGATGGATGGATGGATAGATAGATGGATGGATGATAAATAATCAAAGATATTATTGTATTTCCCAATCTAGAATTGTCTTTAGAATCCTATATCATAAAGAAAGTAGAAATTTGCAAATATAGTATACCGTAAATCCTCTAATATAGGATGGGGCCTTTATTTCACTCTTGGTCGCATCTTGGTACAGGCCATCATTGGAAGGAGGCTAGAATTATATATTATCTATCTATTTGTATTTGAGTAAAACAGACTACAGCAGATTTTGTGTCTCTTTGAACCTATAAAATACTAGGGTCATTTATCGAAAAAGTACAGTTACTATAACGTTATCCAGAAAATTATCAACAAATACCGATAATTCAGAAATTTTCCACCAGCTGCAGTTTTTCTGCACGGCTATATGAAAAAAAAGCTTAAACAGAATGGAATCTTGGCCAAACTGAAGTAGGCTACCGATATCTCAAGGGAAAGTCAGAACAATGAAGGCCAACGAAATTACGTCATTTTAACGCTGTTAACCACAAAGCAAACGTAGTGCATTGTAAACATGGTGATAATTATTCATGACAAAAGGCAACTTACAGGTTTAGACACCTTGCCGCTCACTCAAATTGTCTTGTTTAGTTTGAAGTAAAACAACAACAACAAAATCCTCCAATTCTGTTTAATCCTCCTCCACAACCAACATTCTAATTATAGCCCGGCCTCTATACGAGTCCGGCCATTATTTACCTCCGCCGACGGCGAGAGCGGCCATTGTAAGCGTCCTGGCCGCTAATGGAATACAGGCCAATATTAGAGAATTTACAGTATTTAGCTTTTAGTAAAATTGGTTTCAGATTCTGCATGCCGCACATCAACAGAAATGGACACTTTAGAAAGTCGGGGGGGCTCTCGTGGAATGGGGGTGCCTATTGGAGTCAGCGGGGGAGCTGGCTCCCTGGGAGTGCAGTAAGCCGGGCTCGAAGCAGCAACGAGATGGGTTGTTATTGGGTCTCACTTATTGGGTCATCCCAATATCAAATGTTTTGTCATTGTCTCGTTTCTATCTCCTCTTTCTTTCATCTTTTCACCTTTTTTTTCTTTTTCTTCTTCTGTTTTTCTTCTTCTGTTCTATTTACATTGCAGTGTCCATATAAACTGTAAAACTCCCTGCATAATTATAATAAAGCAAATTATTTGCATGAAACAAGTGCAAGCCATATTGCTACACTTGTCGTGTCAAATTCCTGGAACGCTGATCCCCTGCAACCGCCAGACACGTCTCTGCCTTAACACACCTTTGTTAAATATTAGTTCAGTAGCAGAGCCTTCCATTGCTTTATAGCATTTTAGTGAGGAACTGCAGCCATTGTAAAGCTAGGGACACACCTAAATGTTATAGGACTCATTCCTTTGAGAATAAGAGTATGAGACCACTGATTTGTAAGGATAAAAACAAAATGTTGCTTTTTTTATTTGCTAAACCTCACCATTTAAAGAAACTTTTCAAAAAGAACCTTTGGCTTTCACCTTTGGTTCATTAAAAGTAGACATTATTTACTTTTTAGGGGGCGCGGCTGAAATCACAACCTCTCCTCCAGTACCTAGTCATAGGTACAATGACAAAGCATAATATATTGGCTGACTTTGAACTCTAATCTCACCCTAATAAAGGAGCTGATTACTCTTTGTTATCTGTTTTAAAGTAGAGATGTTACAAGCTAATCATATCCAACTGAAAATAAAATATTTATTATTCAGATTAATCATTAAATTTTCTATTCACTTTTTTGACATTTCTGGAAATATTCAGATGCCTCTGCATAATTAAAAAAAAGTGTTTACAAATATATTTATATATTGAAAATTAGTGACTTATTGAAAGAGTTATTTTTTTTTATTCTGATCATTTTGGCTGATTGCTAATGAAGTTTTAAATTCTAAAACAAATCAATAAGACAGAAAAATAACAATGGTCTACAAATTCATTGAGGAACTCAACGTATTTTGGAGTTTTTTAGCAAGCAGTTATTGGCATCTTTCTCAAAGGCCAGAAGGGTAATTTTCTAAAGCTAAAAAAGTGCTTTGATTCCTCTTAAATTAGTAAAAACATCCATACTAATGTGTGCTCCTGCTACTGTAGACTTAGACTTAACTTTATTTATCCCTTGTGATTACTCCTTCAGGGAAATTCTGTTTACAGTAGTTTATATAGAGTACAAAGAGCTAAAGCAAGATGTCATTAAAGATAAAAAAAAACACAGTTAATATAAAAAGAGTGTATATAGTACAAAAAAGCATAGAAAAAATTTGCAATCTCCTGGAATATGTTTTCCTTAGACATAAAAATTGCCTGGTAGCACTATGAAGTGTACATAGACTATAAGAACTATTTGGGGTTCTGATCAGCCTAAACTAATCGGATTTGTTGAGATGAAAATCATCGGATTCTCATTCATATAGGGTCTATAAATGCAACCCGACATAATGTCATCTGAGAGGATTTTTAAAGTTTTGCCCTGTGATAAATGAACTTCCACCTTCTCTGTTGTCTTTTGTGCAGTGAGGCGAACTCTCAAAAACGGCCTGACACCGGAAGAAGCTCTCGCTTTGGGATTGACTGATTCTCCAGACACATAGACATAGTCACCGCTCTACACCCTGACCCCCTCACCTGTCCCTACCGGTGTGGAAAGGCGGCCCCGGCGACCATGTTGGCGTCAGACGTCTGGATCAGCCTTTAGAGTTTTAGCCCTCCAGCCACAAGCCTCTTCAGGGTTTTCACCAGCTGCTACTAATGTGTTTGAGTGAAGATGCTGCCAACCTGATTGTGTGTTTGTTCTCTATTTGTATTAAGTATAGAAGCAGAAACATAAGGTTAAAAAATGTCATTCTCCTTTAGACTTGTTTAAAAATCTCTCTCAGAGTCCTAGGTACTATAATGAATTAAACATCTTGGATTTATCCAAAGTTCTTTTAAAGAAATCCAAAGGGATCATTTCTGATTCATTGAAGCTGTGAATTTTGCTGTAAAGGGTAAGTTGGCATTATAATTAGTTTTTAAACCAGATTCCAGATGATCTCCCTTAACGAAGAAGAAAATGTACATATAAAATAGGAATACGGAAGGTTTTTAGTCTGATGAGTGCCTTTTATTTTATTTTTTTAAAGGGACAATGCCGTAACTTCACAATCACTGTCCAAGCTTCGGTGGCTCAAAGGTGTTACATTTACAGTATTTATTTAGCAAAGCTCTGACATCTTGCACCTTAACTGACATTTATTGTCTCTTATGCTGAAAACGAGTGACTGAAACGGAGGGGTTTTTTAATCTCAGAGGAACCTTTTTGTAAAGTGTAAAAACAAAGCAGCGATAACATGCTGTGTCATTGTTACTCTGCATTAAATGTGTAAATGCCCTCATCAGGTAGAACATCCTGTAGTTCCACAGTGTGTGCACGTTTAGTGAGGTGGCGTAATTTTGTTGTAGAAACTTGTATTATAGTCTGTGAGAAAGGTGGCGTTTCTGTGGATTGGAATTGTAAAGAAAACCCATGAAAAAAACGCGTCTATCCCAGAAATCGTTGTTTCTGAGGTTGTGGTTACATTTTTACTTGGTCTGAACTTGAATAAAGGACATGGAGCGGTTCAAAGGGTGCGCTCCTTTCTGTGAAATGAACACAAAGGAGCGCTGGCTGACGCTTTCACTTGAAATGCTGTGTTAAACACATTCTGCAATAAATGAAGAAATGAATGTTCACTGTCTTGTCTTTTTTCACTTCTGAGTTGCACATAAACTAAGAGGTGTGGCTCTGAGCACCAGCCTCTCAATAAAAGGCAGCTGCTGATGCTCACCTGACCACATTTCAGATTCAAAGAAGTTAGGTCTGAGTCTAACTATGGCTAAGTCAATGTATCTGCTGTGGGGGTCCGGATCCCCTCCCTGCTGGCGCGTTATGATCACCCTGGAGGAGAAGAAACTGCAGGGCTACAAACACAAGCAGCTTTCTTTTGAGAAAGGGGAGCATAAGTCCCAGGAGGTTATGGATATAAACCCCAGAGGGCAGGTATGTTTTCATCTAAGAATTGGTAGAAAAAAACATTTAATTTCAAAATTTAAGATGAAGCTGCTGAAAATTTCTGCAGTTGTTCAATTTGTGCATGGTGGACGTCTAACAGACAAGTTCATTCCAGGTTAAAAGGGGTGTGTAGGGGGAGGAGTGCAGTCATAACCTTTCCTCCAGTGCATAGTTGTGGGTACAATGACAAAGCATAATACGCATAAGTGCTGACTTTATACTCAATGGGAGTTTGGTGAGATTTTTGTAATTAAAAATTCAACCCTTTTATCAATTCAGTTCAAACTGTTTGACATTATATCTGGCATTGGTTTCTGTTAATTTTCTCCATCTAATCCACAGCTAGATCCACATCAGAAAGCATTTTAGCAATTTGTTTCACTATATATTTAGCTTACACTAATTTTGCTTTAGTGTTAGTGATATTTGTAATGTAAAAAATATACATTGCTATTTCCTTAGTTTTAGTAAATACTGCATGCAATACATTTTCTGACCTCTAACTGTTCATGGTTTAATTGGGTTTCTGGAACTAAAATCCACATTTTGTTCCTTATTCAGCTATTTTTGCTGTTTGGGCTCACTAGGTCTGCATTACAGCTTAACTTCCTCTTAGTTACCTCTAAATCGCCCCATTTTCCGCATAAAAAGTTGATTAAAAATCTGCTCTCAGCACTAATAAACACTCATAATAAACTGAACCACAGTAGGTTGGCCTGATTTTCGGACCAATTATAAGAAACGAGAAAAGTTCATACTTACATGTTTGTTGATGCTAAATGATTAATTGAAGTAGGAATAGCAAATGAACAGTTAAACCTGAA
>NW_015150840.1:507541-509233 GCF_000732505.1 Cyprinodon variegatus
ACGATAGTTTGAACTTTGGCGCTCAGGCCTCGGCAGGAAACATAAACGCTGATTTATACTTTAATGCAGATAAACTGATGTATGAGAATAATGATATTCCCCCCAAACATTGCCGGGGTTCAGGCCTGAGCGCCAGCATATGCAGAAAGCGGAGGGAGAAGGATGAGTACAGAAGGACTTCATTATGCACAGGCTAATACACGTGATAAATGAATAATCAAGACAGGGATCATAGCAGTGAGCATGGTAGAGAGAAAATAAAGGAGTTTTGCAGAATGCTTAGCAGGGTGCATTGCAGGAAGCATAGGAAACATTGCAAGGAGCATAGCAGAAAGCAAGGCAGGAAACGACAGGGGATGTGGCGAGGAAGCATGGTTGGAAACACACAGGGAGCAGGCAGGGAGCAAGGCCAGGGTCCACAGGGAGCATGGCAGGGAACACACAGGGAGCATGGCAGGGAACAAGGCCGGGGACCACAGGGAGCATGGCAGGGAACACACAGGGAGCATGGCAGGGAACAAGGCAGGGGACCACAGGGAGTATGGCAGGGAACAAGGCCAGGGACCACAGGGAGCATGGCAAGAAACAAGGCCAGGGACCACAGGGAGCATGGCAGGGAACACACAGGGAGCATGGCAGGGAACACACAGGGAGCATGGCAGGGAACAAGGCAGGGGACCACAGGGAGCATGGCAGGGAGCATGGCAGGCAGGTAAAGTGGCAGGGATCACACAGGGAGCATGGCAGGGAGCGTGGCAGGGAACATGACTCACGGGGAGCATAGCGGGAAGCATGGCAGGGAACACCCAGGGAGCATGGCAGAATGCAAGGCGGGGAATGAGGCAGGGAACACACAGGGAACATAGCAGGTTGCGTGGCAGGGAGCAATGATTTAGCAAAGATGAGAATATATTTTAAACCACCACCAGTATTCGAAGTTAGCTTACGTTACAGACAGAGAGAGCATTGAGCTGCTAAGATTGAAGAGTGTTCAGGGCGGATATAGGATATATAGGCTGAAAGATTCTATCGGCCCAACTGCTGGAGAGAGGCCACAGAGACACCACGGGCAGCTGCTTTGTGGCTGCCCCTATCCTAAATGAGTGGCTGGAATAATGACTGGATGAAAAGCCACGGAATTCTAATAGTATTATGAAATGGTCTTGGAACCAGCGTGGTGATGCGGGAGAACCCTTGGGCGTGACGAAGTGGCTTTGAAATGAGGGAAAAACTTTTGGCGCTTTTGGACAGATTAAACATGGTGATAAACGGGCAAAAGGGGCCATCTGTACGTAAGATAGAAATAAAACAAGGGCCTTTCCTTTAGAATGATTCAAGATGTTTGTAAGATTGATGTGGAAACGAAGATCCGAAAGAGACGAATGTTCGGAAGGATCGAAATGACTATTAGTTGAAGTGAAGCTAAACCTGATTTATGTAGAAACTGGAGGAAGTAAGTACGAAAGAAGAGAGTGGGTTAGTTAAGGATGAGTTCTTCTAGCGGAGGAACGGGGGTCGGAAGGAGATCGGCAGAAGGACGAAGCTGTGGAAGGTCTGAAATTTAAAACGAGAAAGAGCATCAGCAGCATGGTTAGAAAGACCAGGAACGTCCCGAGCAGAGATGATGGAGTTGTAAGAGACTGCTTGCCAAGTTATGCCTCCAATGAATGGCATGAGAGATTGAGAGGAGGA
>NW_015150840.1:509759-510991 GCF_000732505.1 Cyprinodon variegatus
TGTCGTGTTTTGTGTCAAATTAGTTAATTGGTTCACGGGGCTTCAGCATTGCCGTCACTACTGAGAGCGAGGTCAGGGTACAGAGATTCCAAAACACAGTTAGGCTTAGAGAATCAGGAGGTCAATCAGGCCAGAATCAGGCGGACATGTATACAGGAAAGTTGGATAAAACTCACAGATTGCTCGTCATACTTTGGCAGTAGTGACTGGTGTGAGAGCTGATTATCTAGTCAGGTGAGCAGGTGAATCTGATGGAGGCTGATTGGGAGCAGAGTGGACCTGACAGGTGTGTTGAATGATGAATCAATCCAGCACTAGTTCCAAGAATCGTGACACCTGATTTGATATACCGTAAATCCTCTAATATAGGACGGGGCCTTTACTTCACTCAGGTACATCTTGGTCCAGGCCATTATTGAAAGGAGGTCAGAATTAGAGGCAGGCCTCTATTTTTATTTGATCAAAACAGACTACCAATGGAATGAATAAAAACGAGATTTTGTGTCTCTTTGAACCTATAAAATACTAGGTTCATTTATTAAAAAAGTACAGTTACCATAACGGTATACAGAACATTATTCAGACATCTTCCAGCAGCTGCAATTTTTTCTACACGGCAATACGAAGAAAAAAAAGACACAGAATGGAATCTTGGCCAAACTGACTAATGTTTTTTTTTTTTATAATTGGAAACTGTTCTGCCATCACAGCGAAATTTTATTTTAGGCAGGCTAAGTGCGAGAAGGCTATCAGTATCATATATTTCAAGGGAAATTCAGAACAACGAAGGCCAGCGGAATTCTATCATTCTAACGCTGCCTGGTTACCACCAGACCTACCGCTAATCACATTTGTCTTTCAGATCAGAATTATTGTGTAAGGCTACTACGATCTCTGTGTAAGGATTGGACATCCCATGCTAATGGCTTGGATTCGTTAGCAAACATTGCCCTCCTGTGGTACTTGTATGTTACTATCACAAGTTGTTGAGGACTGCCCAGGAACATCGTTGGTTCTAATTATAGCCCTGGCCTGTATACCAGTACGGCCATTATTTAAGGCCGCCGACAGCCAGACAGGCCATTGTTAGAGAACCGGACGCTAATGGAATACAGGCCAATATTAAAGGATTTACTGTAGTTTTTCAAGCTGTGAACTCTGACATCTGCTGCTGGGTCAAATTGGTGTGACAGAGTTCTTAGACTTAGACAGGTTTATTGCGTCATTTTGTA
>NW_015150840.1:511341-515186 GCF_000732505.1 Cyprinodon variegatus
TGCAGAATGATGTATTTGGTTCTCTTTGGTTCTGTTTAAAACCTGCCAGAATTTCCACGAGTATAAACAAGAACCCATGCGCGCAGAATGACAACCCTAGTAAGCACAAATGACAAACCACCCAAGAGCTCAAGATCTCCTCTGCTTGCATACGTAGATCACCTTTACTCATGCATGCATTGAACTTCTCTACTCACACGCATATGATTTACCTGTTGCTGACTTGCAGTTTGCCTCGCTGCAATTGCTCTCGAAGATACTTTTGGGCAAGTCTGACAAGTTGGCACCATATCAAATATCAATGGCCAGCCAATGCTTCACCCCAGTGATTGAGTTCAGTCCCTGTCCTCTGCAATCGTCCATCAGATTGGAGGAAGAAGAATATGAAGAAGAACTGCATGGCTGATGATCAGGAGTTAACTCAATACAATATATCTTTCAGTTGCTTGGCATTCAAAACCATTGCTATGTGATAACGGTGAACCTGACGTAAGCTAACACTAGCTGACAAGCCTGTCTCCCATGTCTGTATTATACTAGGTACAGTTACTACCTGCTGTGGAAAAGGCCGTTTGTCACATGCAACTCTGCTGATTAGTTATTTCTTTCCCTTTTGTCATTTTGAGTCTAGCTCAGTTACTTTTGAAAGTTCCTATTTTATTTTGTTTCTCTAATTTCAGTTCTCATGTCAGACTACTTCAATTCCTCGGGTTACCCTTTAATCAGCCGCTCTGACAGTGCTCACCTGTGTCTTTGCCTCACCTATTTCAACCTCTTCCTCTGCAGCCTTCTTTGCCAGTTGGTCTTTGTAACTTTTGTCAAGCGTTCCAGCCTTTGTTCTACCTTACCTAGCAGCTAAGCTAGTTGCTATACTTGTTTTTTGTACCAGCCTTTATTTTTTTTTCCAATTTTCTCCAGTTGCTCCAACTCATTGTGCAGTAGTGTATTAATAAATTTTTTGACTTCATTTCCCCGAGTTGAGTCCTGCATTTAAGTCCTGTTTGGTTGCTTCTGACACCGTTGTGATTATTAACAAGCTGCAGCGATGGAGACGTTCAACATTAGTAATTAATTTTAGTAGTCTTTCTAATGTTAAATAATCCGCATTACTTAAACAAAGCTTTTTTACGTTTAATTGACCTAACTTCAGAACTTCACTTTATTGTTTTTGCGAGATCTGTTTGGACCCTCTTTCTTATTTATGTATTTTTAATGCTCAGGTGCGCGACCCAGGGAGGGGATGTGTGACGGGGGTTAAGTGGGGTGTGTGGTCAGGATGAGCGAAAGTCACAATGACTTTGATAGAATTAAATAGTATAAATCTCTGAATTAAGATAATAAACTGACTGATCAGTGCTCACAATTCATATTCCTGACTCTACACAACATTGTGACTGAGAGGCAGGATTTTATGGTGCATTCCATTTGATTTTTGTTATATCATGTAGAACAGTGTTTTAGTCATTGTTATGGTTGTAACAGTGGGTATAGGAGCAGCTTACAAGCAGCTGACCTTCTAGAGGTCAGTACAGGGATGGTGCCAGCAAAGTTGGTACCCAAGTGCAAAGGCAGTGCTAAACAAATAAATCATAGAAGACAAGGTGCAAAAGTACATAAATGTACTAATGTGTAATCACAAATGAAAATAAATTACAGGCACTAAAATGAAATTGCATTATGTTATCTGTGATTGCCCAGTTACAAAGATTTTTAAATGTTCACATTACTAAGCCATTTGCTATTCATTGACTCATCACTCCCTCATATTTCACCTATAAAATATAGATAATGATATACTCTGCTCTGAGCACTATGAAACAGTCCTACTTAAACCTAAAGCTAAATATTTTCCTACCAGCTTCCTGCCTTCAAAGATGGAGACAAAATAATCAATGAGTCCACTGGATTATGTTTATACCTGGAGGTAAAGTATAGAGCACTGTCACTATCATACATAAAGTGTTTGAAAAGTAAGCTATGATGATTTTTTGTTTTTGTCTCCTTTGTTAAAAGAATCAGAATAAGTCTCAGGGCACCAAGCCNCGGCCATTGTTAGAGAACCGGACGCTAATGGAATACAGGCCAATATTAAAGGATTTACTGTAGTTTTTCAAGCTGTGAACTCTGACATCTGCTGCTGGGTCAAATTGGTGTGACAGAGTTCTTAGACTTAGACAGATTTATTGTGTAATTTTGTATACACAAGTGTAGACAAAAAGGAATTTCGTTTAGAACAGCTCTCTAGACAATAAATTTTTTTAAAGTGCAGCCTTGATAAAGTAAGCAGCAGTTGTTGTTGAGGCAACTCAACAACAACTGCCTCCAGCTCCTGAAACACTTGCTTCTCCTGGCTCAGGGGAGGAAGAGGACAATGATGACGATGCTGTGAGGGTGGTAGCCCCCTGGGTTGAAGAGGCTGACGTGGTTGAAGCAGCAGTGGTGCAATCGACAGGTTTAGCAGCGACAGACGATCCTGGAGAAGGTGTGGAAGCCGGAGGGGGCTGGGAGGAGCCGGCTGGGGATGGTTTAGTATTTTGCAGGGAAGCATCTAGAGTGCTCTCCGCATTTTCACCTGCAGAGAGCTATGATTCCCTTCTGGATGCTGAAGATGGCCTGGGAACAATCTCAGATGAGCCTCCATTCACGCAGAGCTCTTTGTTTTCCATCGGCATGGTACAGCATCAGACCCCCCCAGACCAACAGCACCGTCCGGTACTGCTAGATGCAGCCAAGACCCCGTCAGAATGATGGTGCAGCAGTTACATATCTCCTTTTTTTGCAGTTAGCCCCCCTCTGCAGCCTCTCTTTCTCCGTCTTGTGCATCTCCTCCTCCGTCTGTTATTTTCCGCTGCTGCCTCGCCAACATCCATTCTTAGCACTCCGCAGCTTTTTAAACCGTCAAAAGTGTATTTTAAAACATTCTGTGACCATAGCTCCAGCAGGCATTGGCGATCATAGCTGCGGGTTTGATGTCTAGTTTGTATAATTTAAAGCGGCATATTTTGTGAAATTTGTCGAGAGCAGCTGCTCTTGGCCGCTACCATGGAGCGCCGCCAAAGGTGCTCCAAGGGGTGGCAGAGAGTCAGAGTCAAATTCGAGTGGCTGGACATTACTCCAATGTGAACCACCCGGCTCTGCAGAATGATGTATTTGGTTCTCTTTGGTTCTGTTTAAAACCTGCCAGAATTTCCACGAGTATAAACAAGAACCCATGCGCGCAGAATGACAACCCTAGTAAGCACAAATGACAAACCACCCAAGAGCTCAAGATCTCCTCTGCTTGCATACGTAGATCACCTTTACTCATGCATGCATTGAACTTCTCTACTCACACGCATATGATTTACCTGTTGCTGACTTGCAGTTTGCCTCGCTGCAATTGCTCTCGAAGATACTTTTGGGCAAGTCTGACAAGTTGGCACCATATCAAATATCAATGGCCAGCCAATGCTTCACCCCAGTGATTGAGTTCAGTCCCTGTCCTCTGCAATCGTCCATCAGATTGGAGGAAGAAGAATATGAAGAAGAACTGCATGGCTGATGATCAGGAGTTAACTCAATACAATATATCTTTCAGTTGCTTGGCATTCAAAACCATTGCTATGTGATAACGGTGAACCTGACGTAAGCTAACACTAGCTGACAAGCCTGTCTCCCATGTCTGTATTATACTAGGTACAGTTACTACCTGCTGTGGAAAAGGCCGTTTGTCACATGCAACTCTGCTGATTAGTTATTTCTTTCCCTTTTGTCATTTTGAGTCTAGCTCAGTTACTTTTGAAAGTTCCTATTTTATTTTGTTTCTCTAATTTCAGTTCTCATGTCAGACTACTTCAATTCCTCGG
>NW_015150840.1:517016-519018 GCF_000732505.1 Cyprinodon variegatus
TGGGAAAAAAAGTCACTTGTTATGCAGATGACAGTATTAAATGTATTTGTTCTGCGCATCATAGCAGGGAAATTCTCCTTAGCTGATGTGATTGTTTTTCCCAACATCGCTTATGCCTTCCATTACGGGTATGTAATTGAGTACAGAGTTTGCTGGAACCCAGATGTTTGTTCTCAACATCATGACTGTGTGTTCTGTTTTTTTTTTTTTTTTTTTTTTTTTTGGTTTCCTTTTCTAGGCTGTCTGTAGAACGTTACCCTAAAATGGCCAAATACTACAGCCTCCAAAGTGGTTTCAAGTTGAACAACGATCTGAAACCCATAAAGATGTCTGAACACTTAAACACCATCTCTAGCTTTTCTAAGCTTGCTGCTTTCTTTATAATTGCAAACTTATCTAAGTATTACTATCATTGAAATTTCCTTTTACCAAATATCTTAGAATGTTAAATCATCCACTCATAACAAAAATAACTTATTTTACTCTAAAAACCTGTAGATAGATAGACCAAAGTAGGTAGATCACCATCATTGTATTCTTTATCAATTTTATAATATTAATTCTATTGAATAGTAAAGCACTTTATAAATCATATTATGATGACAATCTTTCTGACCCTTCCTTAACTGATTCAGTGACTTATTTTTTATTATCGCTTCTTAATTTCCTTTCAATAGGGACATAATGTGTTTTTGATTTTTTTTAAGCCTATAGCCTGTATCATGGTGTTAACTATCTTATGACTGATATCTTAATTCTAGATATCAGATAATAATCAGGTTAACAGTACATTCTGGTAATCATTAGCATATACTATTACCAGTATTAACTTTCAAAGGTTTACATTGTTTGAGTTGCTTTGCAAAGTTACATTGCCAATGATTCAATGCAATTAACTGGTTTTCCATAGATATAAATCTTTGAATCAGTTTTACTGTATGATCTGGTTGAATTGTCTTTGTAAAGTGCCTCTAGATGACATGTATTGTAAATTGATGCTATATAAATAAACGGAATTGAATTGAGCCTAACCAGCCCAACCAGTCTCCAAATCCAGCAAAAGTGAAGAAAACCTTTGGAGTTTAAAGCATGGTTTTACGTTGCTTTGAACACATCTGGTCTCTGTTCTATTTTCAAGCATCTATAATCAGAAATGTATTAAGTTTAAAGTTAATGAAATTCAAACATTGACAGTTATATCTATTTTTTCTTCTTGAGAAATTGATTTTATTTGGGTGTAGCAACAAGAAGTTAGTTATTTAATACTCTTGACATTTGCTGACTTAATTAAAAAAAATCGCTGACAGATGACAAATACTTCAACCTACATTTTTAGGTTTAAATTTAACTTTGAAATCTTAAATTTGGTGCACAATTATTCAATACATATCCCTACATTTTGAGTTGAATCTCACCTTTGTATTTTTTTTTCAGTTTTCTTTTTCAAGAATAAGTCTCCTTTAATGTACCCCTGAGATGTAGTATATCTCTTGAAACTTCCCTTCAAGAAGTTTGTGCATATGCTGTCACACAAAGGATTGTGGAGTATCCTGGATCTTAGGGATTGTCTGAGTTAGTCAATCCCTAAGATAACTGCATTGGCTGTAGGAAGCATACTTCTTCCTCTTCTTGATTCCTTCATCACTGCCAGCACTACTGAGATTTAGCACTTATTATCTTGACCCGGATACATTTCTGCCATAGTTTAGTGTCCTAAACGATTTGAGGTGTTTAGATCGAGACTATGGGAGCCGGATCTTAAGGAGCTGCTCCTCTAAAAGTGTCGCTTTTTATTAAGTGAGAATACAACACAAAATATGGTTCAGAATAATTAAAATATTAACAGTTAAATATTTTTTTAAAGCCAATTTGCAAGTCATTAAAAGAAACAAAAAAAAAAAAATCTTGAAATTTTTCCCTACAAGAGAATCTACTTGTGTGTTATAAAATGCAAGTCAAATTAAAGCCCCAGCTCAGTGCCACTCGGCCTACGGCGGCCGTG
>NW_015150840.1:521390-522856 GCF_000732505.1 Cyprinodon variegatus
GCCTTGTTTTTGGTTATAACGGTTAGGGAGACTTAGTCATGGAGGATCTGTAACTCCCAAAAGACCAAAAAGCTGAAATCCTGAGTTTGTTAAAACCTATTGGTTTATAGCTGCCTTTAACTGTTGAACTTTTGTTACCTTTATGGTCCAAATGTTTTATTTGCTTTACTACTCGCTTTTAACATGTTTTATTTATTCATTATTATTTTTTTTTTTATCTTAATTTGATTTGTCCTGCTTTTATTCTCCTTATCTCGCATTGTGTAATAAATGTAAATCACTTTTAATTGTCTTTGTACTGAACGTGCATCCAAATGCTACTCCGTTTCAACTGGTCCATTGCGTGACCGTGGATGTGTAGTTTTGTTCTCTTTTGTTCTTGTTTCTTTTGCCTCCATCGATAAAAAGTTGGAAAAACAGGTTCTGCGCCAAGAAAAACAAACTCTCAACCTAGGAGCCTCTGTGTCTGCGATCACATGATCAGCGTGCTGCCTTCAGTGCACGCAAGATGCATGGGAAATACAACGTTGAACCGTGGAGCACAGACAAACAACAACAAAAAACATAGACATACATGAATAATGTAAATGTGTGCACAAGCTCGCTTCTGGTGACAGAGAAAGAGTAGGTAGTTTGCATATTAATTAAATAGGCTGCTAAAGAACAACTCGCAGCGGCGAATCGATTCTCATCGTTCACCGTGAAGGCACCGCCAAAAGGGGCGAATCGTTCCAGAACTTCGCAACTCTGCTGCTGCTCGGTTGTTTCTTTCAGTCCGTTAACTTTCTAAAGCTGTCTTTTTTGAAGTAATTGAATCTAAAACCATGGCTAAAGATATGACTCTGCTGTGGGGCTCCGGCTCTCCTCCCTGCTGGAGAGTGATGATCGTCCTGGAGGAGAAGAATCTGCAGGGTTATAACAGCAAACTGCTCTCCTTTGAGAAAATGGAGCACAAGTCCCAGCAAGTGTTAGATATCAATCCAAGGGGACAGGTGGGTATAAACAAACCAAAACAAACGGTTCCATATAGAGTAACATTTCCTCAATCACGCGGAGGTAGTTGCATGTAAAAAAAAAAAAAAAGGGAAATAGACTATTGGATCTGTTTAAGCTGTAGATATTAGCTGAATCTGAATTCCAGGGACTGGTTTAACAAACGCATCTGTTTGAGCACATCATTATGAACAAAAAGATATATTAAACGCCTAAAACAGCAGCCAGGTTATAGAAAAGGAGAAATCTTGTGTAGGGCAGCCTATAGACATTATGGCACACTGCCCAGGGAGCCAAATCCTATGGGGCGCCTTAAGCGCTCTGGTAATTTCACTTTTGTTTGTTGAAATCGTAGCTACATTCGATTATTGCAAAGTAAACTTTATTGGTTAACTACCGTAAATTCTCTAATATTGGCCTGTATTCCATTAGTGGCCGGGTCTCTAATAATGGCCGGTCTCGCTGTCAGAGGA
>NW_015150840.1:523620-556667 GCF_000732505.1 Cyprinodon variegatus
TTTTTTTTGATAATAAAAAAAATCAAGGAGGTCAAACAAAATAAATAATGTTTTCCAATGCTGTAAACATTTGTATAATAAATACATTTAAACAATAATTTGCGTCATAGCCATAGAGATCCGTGGTCCTAACTTGCAACCAGAGCAGCGCAGTGCCAGGCAAACAAAGCTGCAGGAGTGTCTTGGACCATGGAATCCAAAGGGAAAAAAGGAGGATAACTGATGAGAAATGAGGATTTAAAGAATGGAGCAAATCCTTTGCTTACCTGCATATTTGCTTTGTAATAAGAGGTTGTCAAAAAATGAAAAGAAAATTTTATAAAAGGCATCTCCAATATATGGAGAAGGCAAGCTAAATATGCAGCCGACCACCTTTTCTATAGTGGGCTAATACACTAGAGCCCGTGTTGCCATACGAGGCATATATAAGACTTTTATATTTTTTTGGCTCCAGACAGATTTATTTTTTGTTTTTTTCGGTCCAATATGGATTTTCTTTGATCAGTTTGGGTTGCCGACCCCTTATTTAGTGCATATAATGTAAAGATATGCATACTACCAACCCAATATACATTTCCTTGATCATGCAATATTTAGGACATGTTTTTTTGGTTTTCAGACTTCTAACTAGATTATGATTTATTTGGGTTGGATATAATCCAGTTCACATTCTGTTTGTTATTTAGCTATTTTTCCTGTTTGGCTACATTTGTTTTTAACTTTACATCTAAAAAATGCTTCGAAATATGCTCTGAGAGCCGTTGAACACCCCCAATCCCTTTAGCACAGGGCTGAGCAAATTGGTTATTTTAGAACTATGTGGTACTGAGGAAACAAGTACTCCATAATTACCGGTTTGATGATCATGGTCTACATTAGATCAGGTATCAATCCTACAAAATGAACAGTTAAACCTAAAGTCATTATATTTATATTTTTCCACCAGCTTCCTTCCTTCAAAGATGGAGACAAAATAATCAATGAGTCCATCGGAGCATGCTTATACCTGGAGGTAAAGTATGGAGCACTGTGATTGTAATACATAAAGACTATGAAAGAAAAATTGTGATGATTTTATTGTTTTTGTCTCCTTCGTTAAAAGAATCAGTACAAGTCTCAGGGCACCAAGCTGATTCCTGACAGTCCTGCAGAGCAAGCTCTGATGTACCAGCGTATGATGGAGGGTAACACTCTCATGCAGAAAATAGGTAAATTTGACTAATGCAGTTGAACATCCATCTCCATACAAGAAACACTAATATCAACACTTTTTTTTCAGCTACGGTTTTGTATTACCACATGTTTGTCCCGGAAGGAGAGCGCCACGACTCTGCTGTGAAGAGAAACAGGGAGAATCTGACCACTGAACTTCAACTCTGGGAGAAATACCTGGAAAATGTATGTTTAGGAACACTACAGAACCTAACATGTTGAAAAGGTTACTTGTTTCGGTGATGATTCTGTTTTTTTCTATTGTTTTGTGCATAAAGGTGGCTGCAGGTTCCTACCTAGCAGGGGCCTTCTCCTTAGCTGATGTGGTTGTCTATCCAAGCTTGGCTTATGCCTTCCAGTATGGGTATGTAAGGAACCTGGTGTTTACTGGAGGACGAATGTTTCTTCTCAACATTATAACTTTGTATATTTTTCTGTTTTCCAGGCTGTCTGCAGAACGTTACCCCAAAATTGCCAAGTACTTGAACCTTCTGAAGGACAGACCCAGCATTAAAACTACTTGGCCCCAAAAGTGGTTCCAACACGAACAAAGAGCTGAGATGCTGAAGGAAATCTAAAGAACAAAAATATTTCCATGATCTTTTCTACATTTGCTTATTCTTTGTAATTTCAAACTCGGAAAAAAACATATACATATATATATATATATATATATAGAATAAAAACTGCAGCACAGGCTACTCAATGTAAATGAAGCTTTTGTCGTGTAGTTGCCTTCCCCAGCCACTTGGGGGCAACAGAGATCACATTTCTCTGGAATCGTATAAATAAAAAAATCAAGAAGAAATCTATCCTGCTGCGTGAGCGTTTTTGTCAGACTTAAAACTTGTTAAAGGCGTGATATTTTGAAGCAGTTGAATCTAAAACCATGGCTAAAGATATGACTCTGCTGTGGGGCTCCGGCTCTCCTCCCTGCTGGAGAGTGATGATCGCTCTGGAGGAGAAGAATCTGCAGGGTTACAACAGTAAACTGCTCTCCTTTGACAAAATGGAGCACAAGTCCCAGCAAGTGTTAGATATCAATCCAAGGGGACAGGTGGGTATCGGTTTAATATATATAAAGAATAGCAAAGAGACAAACTGTTATATGGAGAGTAAAGTTAATGAAACAGTGCACGAGGTCCCTGCTGCAGAGCATCAGTTTTAAGGTTACATTTCTCACAAAATAAAGAAAATGGATCCGTTTCAGCAGTGGTTTCTGCACCCCTAGAAAACATATCAATTAAATACATTTTTAACATGTTTGGGGCCTAAAATATAAGCATCAGTTATGTTTGTCAAATGTTCTTATTGTTTAAAATCTACTAATGCTCTACTTTTTGCTCGGAGCTTGATAATAGTAAACATGGGCGGTTCTAGACGGGGGCCAACAGGGGGCAGTGCCACTGTTATGGCCCCTGTACCAAAGACATAGTACTGGATCTGCTCTGGAACAAACATGGTTACTGATGGGTCCTTTGGATCTATTTATTTTTCTGTTTTTAATTCTGTTTTGCTAATTATTTAAAAACAATTAGGTGATCGCTTCAGTGGTATTGAAATAGAACCCCGGATTTCATCTGCTAAATTATTTTTTTGAAACAAAAGTTTAGGAGCCAATTATCTGTTGTTAATAATAAAAAAAAAAAATTGTGCATGATCTAGCTAAGTTTATTTTACTTTATTATTTGATATCTGTTATGAGATTATGTTTTTTGGTTATTTAGTCATGTTCCTTTGTTTTTGGTTAGTTATGATTAATTTAGGTCAATTATTTTTTATAAATAGGCAGTCAATGTAGGAGCAGCATGCATCTGGGTGGGAGTATGTTGTTTTTTTTTTTTTTTTTTTTTTTTTTTTTTTTTTTTTTTTTGCTTGTCTGAGGAGAAAACTAAAGGAGTACCTGGAAATTTTTTTATTTTTGCCTGCGTTATAGAAGTTCATGGTGCATCTGTGGCCTTTGTGGATTTCCAATTTTTTCTGTCATCAAAGCTGTTGCACAACACAAAAAAATAATAATAATTTTTGCAGCTGAATTTTTCAGTTTTTCTTTGGTTCTAATTTAGATTTTACAGAATATGTCATTTTTTCTTAAATTAAGTAAAAAAATATGTAAAATTCCTAAATTATTAATGTATATTGACCTAATAAGACAGAGCATTTTAATTAAACCTAATTGAATAGAAACAAATTCTCTTCATGTAGCTCTCTTAATATATTTGAATCCCTTGCCCTGTTTTTTATTTCATGCTTTTCTGGGCCCTCATGAAAACAATGCTGGCCCCCTCCTGGCCCCCTGGTACATTTGGTCTAGAACCGCCACTGATAGTAAAGCATTTTTACTTCCATTTTGCTCTAATCAGTTTTGTCTGGTCACGGTGCTGATAAGTGTCAGTTGTCAGGGGCGGAGCTAGATGGGGCTTACCCTACCTATTTTTCCCCTCTAATACAGATGGTGGCAACAGTAATACGCTGAAGTGGAATATTTAAAACATACATTTTTTTCATATGTTAACATTTACTTGACAACAAAAACGCAGGTTAAATTATACACATCAATATACTGACATTAAAGATAAGTACAGAATTCATGCTTTTTTCAGAACTAGATTTTGTGTTATATGAGGTAAAGAGAAAATTATGTATCTGCAAGTCATCTTTGAGTCTTCAGTAAAATTATTGATAGCTTTTTTAATAAAATATATTAAATAATCTATTTATGTAGATATTAGTACTTGTAAATATCTATTTTATGCAGAATGATAAAAGTAGGTAAGTAAAGACAATGGGAAAGAAGTTCGCCCAAAACTCCAACCTCAAAGAATTGTATCCACTATACCTTTTATCTAGAAAGCACAGATGTTTAAATATTTATGTGTCTATTTGTCAGCAAAGGTTGTAGAAAAGTATAGTTGGTCTTTATTTAGAAAATATGGATATTGTGCCCATTAATTTTCCTGTTGTAGATTGGCCCTGAGAATCTGGCGCCTATCTGCTTTCGGCTGTCCCTCAGTTTACATTGGTTAGTGCCTGGCCACCCTTAGAAAAAATGTCTAGCTACGCCTCTGTCAGGTGTAGAGCTTCAAGGAAGTGGTTAAATAGATGTTATCTGGACATTTCTAAGCTGACTGTCTGGTTATCAGCAGGATCTGGAGTCCAGCGAATGGTTTTAAAAAAGGAAGGAGGAATGTACTAGAATTCACTTTACGGCTCAGTGCCCAGTGTGTCATGATCAGTGGGACATCATAAGCACTGTTTCCAAACTTAGCTGCACTTGAGCATTGAGAGTTTAAACTTTAAGGTACAATAAATAGTTAACATGCACATGGTATTCAAGATCAAACAGGAAAATTAATAGAACTGTCTTTACAAAAAAAATATATATATATATAAGAAATACATGTTTTTGTATTTTCTGGGAGGAGGCATCAGGGCAACCATGGGCCAGAAAAAAGTATAAAGAATTGCAGCATATAGACAAGCCTTATCATTCAACCAGCTAGAGACTGTTTAGGGTGGAGATGCAGAAGAACGGGTCGCCAAGGGCAACATTTATTGGCAAGTTATCAGCTGAGGATATGGATAAGATTTCTTGAGCTGTTCTTGCTCCTTTTTAATTCAAAAGTATGTAAACTATGTCAAATTAGCTCTAACAGTAAGTATATGAGGCTACGTTAAAGGTTCCACTTTGTTTTTAATAAGAGAAATAAGGGAAAACTATCTGAACATGAGAATATTTACATTCAGGGCCTGGTGGATTAGAGCAGTGCGCCTTTCCTCTGAGGAGGTTGCAAGTACCTGGTTCAATCCCCACAGACTGCTCCCTGGGCACCGCACAATGGCAGCCCATTGCTCCCCAAGGGGATGGGTTAAATGCAGAGAGTTAATTTCTCTAATGTGAGATCAATAAAGTTTAATTTTTTTATGAGATTTACTGAAAACGGTTACTAATGTTCCAAAGGCTGCTGGACATCCCAGGGAATTTACCTTCTTAAAAAAATGCTTTAGGCCTAAAAAATATCAGAAAAAGTTTGGTTAATCTTAAATTTCTTTAGAAATAGATTGTGCATCTAAAAGAGAAACTATCAGGTTTACTTTAGAATAGCTGTAATTCCACAGTAGGAGAGTGACCATGAACAATGATTGTAAGCATAGAATATTTGAAAGGCTTAACAAACAAATAGCCCAGTCAAAATCCAGAGCAAAAACAAAATCTCCCCAAACCTGGATAAACTGATCTATTAAGAAGCTTGGCTAACTTTTAGATCAATAAAACAAAGCTGTGACCCTTTGTGTTGCTCATAACATTTCTTTATTTTCCAGGTTCCATCATTCAAACATGGAGACATTGTTGTTAATGAATCCTATGCTGCCTGCTTTTACCTTGAGGTAAGGAAGTCAGCCTCAAAGCAACACTCTGAATAGTTTCATAAGACCACAAAAAAAAAAAAATGATGTCATGATCATTTTGTTTTGCAGAGTCAGTTTAAATCCCAGGGCACCAAACTGATCCCAGACGGAGCCGAGGAGCAAGCCCTGATGTACCAACGCATGTTTGAAGGCCTCGCCTTCTACGATAAACTCTGTAAGATCAACTTTAGTTGGAGTACTGGGTCGAATGTGACACTTCAAGTGCTATAATTTCAAATTCTGGATTCAAGTATGTTTTTTATTCGGTGCAGCTCCTGGCGACAGCATTTAATAGCCTGGTAATTCCTTTGTTTTCCAGGTGCAGTTATTTTCTATGACTACTATGTTCCTGAAGGAGAGCGGCTCGATTCAGCTCTGAAGAGGAACAAAGAGGCCCTGGTCACTGAGCTCAAACTCTGGGAGGGTTACCTAGAGAAGGTTTGGTGAATTAATGAATATAAAGTAGCTTTTTTTTTTCTTCCTGCAATCCAACATGATAAATCTGTCCCCCATCCAGCTGGGCTCTGGCTCTTACCTGGCAGGAAAGTCTGTCACTCTGACAGACGTGGTCGTTTTTCCAACTGTTGCTACTCTCTTCAGATTTGGGTAAGAAGAACCAACATATATATATATATATATATATATATATATGTATGTGTGTGTGTGTGTATTTTATTTTTTACTTGTAAACATCAGTTATGGCTCAGTATTGGTCTCCTGTGTCTCTCTGAAGGCTGTCTGCTGAGCGTTACCCCAAACTAGGAGAGTACCACGCTCTGATGAAGGAAAGGCCCAGCGTCAAAGCCAGCTGGCCTCCTCATTGGCTGGAGAATCCCAAGGGACAAGACACCCTGAAGGACATCTGAAATGGACCAGTTCCCGCCCCACATTAGAAGCCTTGCAATTCTCCTTCTGTAAAGCAGATCTGATCATCAAAAATAACCAAATTCAGCTTGCACTGTTGTAACATTTCCAAATGGTGTCTTCTGAAGCATTGTGACAGAAGATGGTTTAGTTTCTGCTGAAATGTTGAAATGACTGAAAATGCACTTTCTTTGCTTATGACTTTCTACTAACAATTTATATCTAATTGAAGCTTATATAAAAATGCTTCCTTCATCTAATAGGTCAGTTTTCCCTCCAGTTTACTGCAGAAGGTTTTTCTAGAGGCTCGCTACACAAATGCTGCACTATAAAATAAATTTGGGGCCATAACTGAGTGTATCTAAGGTCAGCGTGTCTAAATGTGTTCAAAGTCTGACTTTAAGAGATAAATGATCCCAATGGAGAAAATCCATGTTATCAAATATCTGGTTTATTATCTGAAAATGATTGTTGAAACAGGTTTGCACTTCCCAGGCCGAACTCAAATGTTGCGGTGTCCCGACTTTGCATACATTTACAGTTCTTAAATTGCGTACTTTGTTTAATTTTGCATTTCATGTTGAGCTCAGCCTCCGTCAGACCCAGCTGTGTGCTGTATGTAGGTCAGTGTTTATCTCATTAAAAATGAGTGTCTATCACCTTCATTGTCTTTTTTTTCACTGCAAACATAAAATCTTACACATATTAAAGACAATATGAACACGAAAGCATGTTTTTAGGATGTCCCTTGTTGCTTTGCTTTTAGTAAGCAATAAAAGGAGATTGAGTGCACTATTTTAAAAATTGTTTCAAAAGAGGAAAATAATTCCCAATGCCTAAAATTCACTCTTTAAAAATGATTGAAATGTGTAATTGTCCATAACAAAATGGTTTTGTGCATAAACGTCAAGGATTTCAGCATAATAGTCCTAAATACTCCATGAGAAATTAGTATCTAAGGATACAGCTGTATTATCACTTCAGGCCTTTGACAGAATAGAAAGCTCATATCTATTTAACGTTTGACCAAAATATCTGTTAATAGTTTTCTAAAATGGGTCCGTATAAAAACTCCAAAGCCAGTGTTTTAACAAACACATTAGTTTCTAAGCCTTTTGCATTGGAACGTTCCATTTGCCTGTTATTCCCAATGTTCTTCATCCTGGCTATGCAGTACAACCCTTGGCAATGATGATTAGAACATTAACTTATCCAGTTAGGAGATCTAGAGCATAGACTGGCCCTGTATGCTGATGACCTGATAGTTTTTTGGCAAGGCTGTCCATTAGCATCCGTAATTTAAGCGACAATTTGAATTATTTGGTTGATTGTCTGGTTATATTATGAATGATTCAAAATCCTTCATCCTGTTTGTGAAAAATAGTAATGCAAACTGCATCAATAATGCAAACTGCATCATTTTTGCATTTATCAGTGCAAAAATCATCCCAGAAAATAAAATCATGGTTTCAACAAACTATGATCCCTTGATTGAACATATAAACATAAATAAAATGAACACATTACCCAATTTTTTCATATTTGTTTCAGTCTTCCAAAACCTTTTCTTGATATATTAAACAGTAAATGTATTAGATCAATGTATTAGACTAAGACTTCGGCTGTGGTACCTACCATATGAACAGGAAGATGGTTTGAATCCTGGCCTGGGATTCAGCATGTTTGCCTCCTATTGCTTGGATTCTTTGGAATGCTCGAACGTCTCATAGAATCCAAACGCCCACTGATGCATCAATTGGTCTCTCTAATGTGCCCTCCAGCGTGCATGATTATTTGTGTCTCTGTTTCGCTGTGAAATATCTGCACCCTGATTTATAGAGATGGGGAAGGGGAAAGTTGGTGACTGGCTCAATAACAGCAATTATTAAGAAGTGATGAGATTTTCCAAATTTCTGCTCACCATTTAAACACGAGCACATTCTCCACTGTACACTTCTTTTCTTAGGCAAATTTATTAATAAAGCACAGCAATGCCAACCATACAAACACAATAAAACAAATTCAATCAATACGAATGTATGGAAGATACAAATTATATATTAAAAGTAGTTAAAATAAAACCAATCACCATAGGCAACAATAATTAAATGATTTTAACCTGGACTTATACATACGGTAGTTATGTATAGTTATATGTATATATGTATGTACAGTTATATACATAGTTAGGTTTGAGGCTTGTTTTATCTCCTCACTGAGGCTGTTCCAGACTTTGGCAGCATGGAAGAAACAAAGCCTCATCCTGTTTAGTGGTGACTCTAGGGACCACCAGGAGACCCCTCCCTAAGGCCTCAGGTGGTTCATATCGCTCTAACATGTTCGAGATGTACTTTGGTGCTAAACAATGAGAAGGCTTCTATTCAAGTAGAGCTGTTTTAAAGTTTATTCTCTGAGCCACAGGAAGCCATTAGACCGCAGGACTAATATGGTCATATTAATAATATGGTCATATTTCCTGGTTCTGGTCAGGACTCAAGCAGCAGCATTTTGGATAAACTGCTGGTTTGGAAAGACCAAATGCATGGATTAATCTCTCCAAGTTTGGTTTAGATGCTGTTTTTTATTTTATTTATGTTTTATAGATGGTAATAGGCCGCTGGTGTAACGGACTTAATGTTACTGTTGACTCCTACTGTCCTTTAAGCATTATTATTGTTTTTTTAGTTTTTACTGTTTATATGTCCTCTTGTCAGTATATGTATTCTACCAATGATTGGCTTGAGTTCAATGATCTACACATTTTTATATCACTATCTTAACTTCTACTGTCCAAAATATTGCAGTAGCTTAACGTTACTTTCAAGGCCAAACTGCTCATTATAAGACCAATGAATTATGACCTTTGAGTTACAGAGGACAGCCTGCTTTGAATATCACTTCATTAGATACATTACTGTAGTGCAGTTAAAACATTGCATAACTTTTGACCAAAGTATACGCTTAATTTGAGATATATTAAATGGTTTTTCAGGGCAATTTGCAGCACTTGCACATATTGATGCATACACTCTTTTTAAAAACTCTGCTATGTAACATGAGAGGCTCAGATCTGTAAATGAGTGAGTCATGTGACCTGGAGCACAGCTTTAGTACAATCTTAGCTCCTCTTAAACACCAGAGATAACCACATTCAAAACTGAAACACTTAACCTGATCAGACATATTTCTGGCACATGTAGAATTCATTCTAGAGGGGTGAAAGTGGCACTTTTTATTCTGCTGGTCCAAAGTGGCATAAACATGTAGGTCTGCAGAGAAGATAGTAACATGTTACTGGTGAAGTTGTTTTTTTACTCTTTTGGAATGACTACGACCTGGATGACTGAGCATCAACAATCCACCGGACTTTGTTTCCAAGTTTGAAACGTTTTGCTTCCAATCTAAGAAGCTTTTTCAATAAAAAAAAATAAATAATAATTATTATAATAATTAAATTCAAAAAAACGTTGAACTGAAAAAGCTTCCTGGATGGGAAGTGAAACGCCTTCAAACTTGGAAACAAAGTCCAGTGGATTGTTTTCTAACTTTTTTGGAATAGTTAGATGTTCCCTTTAATCCTGACAGGAAAAAGACCAACTAGGTAAGCTTCACTGAGGGTGTAACAATGCATTGAAACATATGACCATATTGATAAAATGATAGCAAAAATTAAAATATTGATCTACATTGTCGTCTTCAGGATGGCCACATGCATCAGTTTGGTTGTTATTGTGTCAGAGTGTGAAAAGGTGATCTATTTCTATTATCCTTATTAAAAATTATTCTGGTTTTAAATAAAATGCCTGAGATGAAATCAATATGAAAATAATTGTGTTTGGCATTTGCTGTGGCTTCCTGTCAATTGGAGACTTGTAAATCAAATCACAAGACAGACTTTTTGATATTTAGAAACATCAAAGTTATCATATACTCAAAACAATTAACTTTGGGGGTTATTATTCCATTAGCAAAAGAATATCATGTACTTTTAACACAATAATTTCATGTTTCAAAGAAAAAACGTGATAAAATCATGTTGGATAAACAAGAAATTCAACAACTTGACATTAATGAAATGAAAATGATGTTGAGATAACCTGATTCATTATAGTCAGACTGATCTTGTGCTGAAGACGAAGAGATCACCGGAGATCACGCGAGATTATGTGAAATCACACGAGGTCACACAAGAAAATCATTTTGCATGCTTGGGAAAATTCCAGCTGCAGTTATGAGAAGACAAAATTTTTCTGGCAGCATTTTGCATATATATATATATATGTATATATATATACATATATATATACATATATATATATATGTATGTATCCACAACGTTGCTATGTTTGGTCATGTTTCCATATAATCCATGTATTCAAGTCAGTGGCAGATAACATGTGCTAACATCACATAAAATTATGTTTAGCTGGCATTTAATCAGCGTTTCTCTACCATTTGAACCTTTTTCTGCTTGCACCATATTGTCATCTTAACAAATAACCATAACTCTGTATCATGATAAAAATTATGATTTGCACCCCTACTGTGGCCCCACACATTCTGGTCATGGGCTGTTAACATTTTTACCTCCAGAGAAGCATAACGGATCACTAATGGCAAAATTCGGGCCAAACAAAGAGGCAGTTTTTTTTTTTCTCAGCAAGAGTATTCTTATCTTTCATTTAAAAAAATAAGTATTTTCTTTTATTATTACAGCCTGCCTTCCTTTTTTTTATATTCAGACAACCAGAGTAAAATTGGCTACACGCACACGTGTGCAGGTTGCTGTTGTTCTGGTTTTGTCTTGTTGTTTATTTTCATAAATATCCCTAAAAGGGATTCATGAGTTGTGAAGTACTATTGGGGGGACTGAAGGCTGAAGAAAAGTCTTGTAGCTCTGGGATTTTTAGAGTTAAAGGTATAGTGGAGGATGTTCTTTTTTCTGGTGGATCATCTAAATAAGTGGTCCTCCTAATTGTCAATCATTCTGGTGATATGTTTACATAAGGCCTTCCTTTGTGCTCGTCCCCATTTTCACTTGCCGGTGGTGAATCTGACATATAATTTGCATATAAGATTGCAAATCATGTTTTGGTAAGTAAGCTTGTATGAGCGATGCAAAAGAGCAACTTTTAAAAGAGCGTGCATGAGGAGAAACGGACTTGTGCACGCTCTATCACGCGTTTAATAGACATTTCTATTGGGAGCAGATATAGAGTGGTGTATGTGCATTTTTTTTTTTTTTTTAAGTGAAGGGGGCGGGTCTTTTTTAAAAAATGTACAAAAATACTCCACTATACCTTTAACATACCATAGATATTATTTGGAGTGTTTGATTATGATGTTAACAATGGAAAACCAAAATCAAATTCCTTGTCCATTTATTTGGCCTTTAAAATTAATTCTGATTCAGCTGCTTCCATTCACTGCTGCAGTGTTTAATGCATCTAAAAGTGGACACTGTTAGGATAATGAGAGAGCTGACAGCCCCATAAGCATTAGACTGTCAGGATCAGAACAAAATGAATCAATTACAACCTCTACCTTATTGGTGCTGTACCTTTAATTCTGATAGCAGTTTTGTTACAAGCAGCCTACTACCATGAGTTACAGGTAAGTTTAGCTAACCAAAGGAATGTTTTGAAATGTGTCAGGTAACATTTTTTCATACTTTGTGCACTTGTTGAGTAAAACGTTGCCCAATGACCTCAAATTTGAGGAGTAAAGTTTTCAGTTCTCACTTCGTCTGTCTGGTTTGGCCATTAATACAATAATGCCATAGATTATTGCTCTGTGTTCAGCTGCACACTCAGCTCCCTTGTTTTCTCTTTTTCCAAGTTTTCTCAACACATTTCTTGAATGTGGTTATTTAGACATAAAAAATCTAAAAACTAAAATTTAGAGACAACCAGAGTGAGAAGCTGCAGAGTGATAATAATATTTTTTTTTGCATGGCTGGAACAAAACTGTCTTTGTCATTGTGTACACCACAATAAACCTTTATTACTGGCTTTATGTTGCATTTTTGTTCAAAGTTCACCGAAAATATCAAAGAACTTCGAGACAAAGCTGCTGGTGTTATCATTTAACAAACGGAGGGCTTGTTCTTCTTTTTAATCCTCTGTTGCATCACTAATCATTGATGATTGGATGGGACTTTTTGAAACCCTCCAATCCGACTGGAGGCTGCTGCCGGACTTAAACGCAGACCACTCCACACACAGGCTTCACTTTCCCAACTTCTGTTGTCAGGTGTAACAGGTCTCCCTGGAACCATGGCCAGGAACATGACTCTGCTTTGGGGCTCCGGCTCTCCTCCCTGCTGGAGGGTCATGATCGCCTTGGAGGAGAAGAAGCTGCAGGGCTACAACAGCAGACTGTTATCCTTTGATAAAGAGGAGCACAAGTCCCAGGAGGTGTTTAATATCAATCCCAGGGGTCAGGTGAGGAGAGAGCAAACAACATCACAACTAAAATACACATTCATACCAAAAAACATGGAGATTTACCAGCCAGTAGCAGATTACTGTGTATGCAGCTGGATGAGTGCCTAAGCTAATGCAGCGTGTAAAGGTCAGGAAGATAAAAGCACAGTATATGTTAATGATTTCAGGGGGCAGGAGTCCTTTAAGGTCCTTCTGTTAAAAAAACGCCTCAATTTATGGCTGTTTACAAACCCTGACGCTTTCAATTCTTAGCTTATTTTAACTCAATATCAGGTAATATGCTGTGAGATAAAATACTGAATATATTGATTTGTTTGCGGCAGTTATGGATCACAATGGTAAACAATTTTCCACAACAATGCAATTACATTTTTTTTTCCCATTTTCTAATTTGGACAGTTTTTGTCTTATATAACAAGTTTCAGACCATCAAACAACTTTTGATATCAGCCAAACATAGCTTGAGTAAACAAAGAGTAAACACTGCATTATTTTAACCCACTTATCTTTGCAAAGACTTTTAATTCAGTGCAGGTCCTGCTTCAGCAATTTAAAGGAGTCAGGGCCCAGACTTTGACTAGGCCACTTCAAACAGCAGAATTTGTTATATATTTCCATTGATGACAGTTTCCCATGTAATATTTAAGGCCAAGAGCATTACACTACCATGTTTGACTGTTTTTGTTTGTTTCTTTATTTCATTTCACCCTAGATACAACTGGACACACACTTTCCACAAAGTTCATCCCACAATATTTTCCCCAAAAGTCTTAGGAAACATCATAATGGTTTCAGGGAAATGTGAGACTTTGAATTTTTGTTAGGTTTTTAGTCAGTATTCTTTTAGGCCTCCAACGCCCCACATGGATGCAATTTATTTCATCATTTTATCATAATTTTGGAACACTGACCTTGGGTGATTAAGGCTTGATGAGGAGTATAAAACTCAAGAAGCAGTCCTGCAGACTTATTTATGGATAATAGCCCTGACTGTGTTTTGCTGGATGCCAAAAGTATTATGAATGACTATGTGAAACATTTGTGTGATCGTTGTGAAGAAAAACTAAATAAATCTGTAAGAAGGAAATCATTTTTTAAAAAGCACTGCATGAACTGGAAAAAAGGGGTTAAAACAATTAACAAAAGAACAGAAAAACTATTAAAAAAGGAAGCAGATAATCCCTTTGCTATTGTTGTTTTCTTACAATGTGTTGATATTTGTTCCTTTTTAGGTGCCGTCTTTTAAACACGGAGACATTATTGTCAATGAATCTTATGCAGCCTGCTTTTACCTGGAGGTGAGGGAAAAAATGTATAAAAAAAAATGTTTTTGATACAAATGCAAATACACATGCTGCCTGTAGGACTTTAATTCTCTCTCTCTATGTTTCCCAGAGCCAGTTTAAGTCTCAAGGAACAAAACTGATCCCAGACAGCAAAGAAGAACAGGCGTTGATGTACCAACGCATGTTTGAGGGCCTCACTTTCTATGATAAACTAAGTAAGGCAATCAAAAGTTGGAGTATTTCTGCTACACAGTTTTTACCTTTGAAACCGTCAAAATTGGATAATTGAAATTCATTTTTCTACATATCTTTCAATTTCTGATTGCAATTAGCTTTTGCAATGAAGAGTGACAAAATGTATGTTTTGAACTTCCTGTAGCAGTTGAACATGAGGCAGTGCTTATTAAAAAAACAGACAAACAAATAAGAAAGAAAAAAAAGAAAAAAACAATATTCAATATATGGTACAAGAACAGTTAACCCTGAGACAAAATTACTGGTACTTATAGTCTTAATCGGTTATGGAAAATATCTACTATTATTTCAGGAGACAAAAATGGAAGTTGCCCAAAACCTCCATTTATGATCAGGAGTTTTGGCAAGGATGTTGAGATATGATACGCATCACGATTCTTGGGTCACAATGTGATATTATCAAAATATTGTAGTATCATGATAAATTGTTGTATTCCATCCATCCATCCATCCATCCATCCATCCATCCATCCATCCATCCATCCATCCATCCATCCATCCATCCATCCATCCATCCATCCATCAACACCAATTAACCTAAGTTTTTGGGATGTGGGAGGAAGCCGGAGTACCCGGAGAGAACCCACACATGCACAGAGATAACATGCAAACTCCATGCAGAAAGACCCCTGAACCTTCTTGCTGCAAGGCCACAATGCTACCCACTGATCCAGGGTGCGGCCGATATTCCATACAGCTAATATTAAAATGAAATATAAAGATAAAAAGAAATTGATCATTCAGTTATTTTGTTATTTTGGCAGCCATCTTGTTTAGGGTTTGAATCAGCCCACGTCTTGCCCCTGTGACTGCCTCTTGTACAGAAATGGAACTGTGCTGCACAGCTAAAGGGCCCATCTACCAGAGCGGCAGTGCAGAAGTAACACATTCCCCCCATGCTTTTAAGGAATATTAATATTAGGAGCTGAACGATCAATACTATATCAAGTGACCAAAAATGGCAATATATCACCAAATTGATTTTCTCACATTCCCCTATTTATTATAATACCCATTTTTCAAATCATTAGGTGGTTCTTCATCATTTTATGTCAAAGTATTTATGAGCAAATGTAGAGGCTCCCTAGAGCCGCTTTGAGCTCCGAATTCACAGACTGCTGACCCTTATTTTAAGCTATTGTCCCATTTGCGTTGGACAATTAAACAGGAAATAGAGGTTGGTGGTGGTGGGTATCCTTTAATGTGTCTGTGTGAAACACTGACTGACAAACGATTCAAATTAAAGGCTTGAGAAAAAAGAAAGACTGATTTATTTTATTTCAGGTTTCAGGTTATTCTATCTTGGTACACATGTCCATATATCAGCCTTTGTGACATATTTTTTTTAATTGATATTTGCATGTATTTGATTGAAATTGGATCATCCCTCTTTATTCCAGCTGCAGTGATTTTCTATGAATACTTCGTCCCTGAAGGCGAGAGGCTCGACTCAGCTCTGAAGAGACATAAAGATGCCCTGACCATGGAGCTCAAACTCTGGGAGGGCTACCTGTTCAACGTGTGTAAAGCGTGCATCGACCAAAACAGTCTAACCAATAGAGCCATGACCGGTTTTTAACACTTCTGTGATTCTCTTCTTTCTTCTCTAGATGGGTTCTGGCTCTAATCTGGCAGGGAAGTCGTTTACGCTGGCTGATGTGGTTGTTTTTCCAACTATAGGGACTCTTTTTAGATTTGGGTCAGTGAGACAAACAAGTGACGATCCCATCATGCTTTTTTTTTTTTTTATCAACAATTTTTTCAACTTTTTTTCGTCTTTCCATTTAATTTCCCCAGGTTGTCTGAAAAGCGTTACCCTAAACTGGGCGAGTACTATGCTCTGCTGAGAGAGAGGCCGAGTATCAAGGCCAGTTGGCCTCCTCACTGGCTGGAGAACACAAAGGGACAAGACACCCTGAAGGATGTCTGAAAAATAGAAACTTGAGTCATGTTGTGGTTGCATTTTTTTGGCTTCTCATCCTTGATGATCTCAATTTTTTATCTCTATGAGCTTGTGAAGTACATCTCAAACATGATTAGATGTTTCTCCTAATAAAATCTATGCACTTTTCTGATCAGCGTGATATTTGGATTTTTTAACACATTTCTCCAATTTTTTTACCACTACAGCAAATTCCCTGGAGCTGAACTTCATGTAATTTTTGCAGGATAACAAACATTAAGATTTGGGAGAAATGCCCTCTAAACAGCAGCTACTCAGACACAAACAAAAACATTTGTGGGTAGCACTGCTGCCTTGCAGCAAGAAGGTTCAGGGTTCGATTCCCGGGTTGGGGTTTATCTGCATGGAGTTTGCATGTTCTCCCTGTGCATGCGTGGGTTCTCTCCGGGTACTCCGGCTTCCTCCCACAGTCCAAAAAATGTGACTGTTAGGTTAATTGGCTTCTCTAAATTCTCCTTAGGTGTTTGTCTCTGTGTTGCCCTGTGATAGACCGGCAACCTTTCCAGAATGTACCCCACCTCTCGCCCATAGACAGCTGGAAAACGGCACCAGCAACCCCACTTGGGATAAGCATGACAGAAAATGGATGGATTATCGACAATTCAAACAGAGTCAATGGTATAAAAATAAACCACAAGTTGTAGGATTAATCTTACAATCAGAATAAAATCTGAAAACATCCATTTCTAGAATGGCATGTTGGTCGGATATTCGCATAGAATTAAACCAGTTTAAAAGCTTTTGAGAAGATGCATGTGACTCCTTTAGCCATTTAGGAACTTAGACTATAATGCATACTCTATCTGTGAAAGTTCTCTCTTCAACATATCAGCTGGTTGTTAAATTCAAACATTATGAAGGGTTATGAGTTTATGTAATCATAATCTAAGCTTTACCAATCAACAATTTGAAATTGGAGTGCAGGTTAAGTGACAAACCAACCTATGTTTTGTCGAACTATCTGAAGAAGTTTCATATTATTTGACATTGAGACAGTTATAAGGTATAAGGTAAGCAACAGATAAAGTATAGTCTTTCTAATCTTAAAAGTTACCAATGAAAATTGATTTTCAGGAAAAATTGGATAGTTTAAAAAATGATCATTGGATAATAAGAAAAGGGTATTCAGTAAAAGATGTGCAGCACCTAAGTGTCTGCCTTGACAGCAGACCCTACTGTACGTACAACAGCAGAATGTGTCAGATCTTCTTTATGTTGGTTTTGAGGAGTGAAGTCATTATTGCATCAGCTGCTGGAAGATAAGCAATGATCCGACAAAGGTCAATGTGTTAATAATAAAGGCAGGTTCTGAACCAATTTGAGATTAATGTAAAAAAAAACCCACAAAGATGACTCAAACGAGGAACATACAACATCTACCTTAAAAAACAACAACAACAAAAAAAACAATAACACAAATGCAGTGTCTTAGGTTACCTGGGGAGTGTTGGCCTGGTGGGTTAGAGCAATGCACCTGTGCTCTGAGAAGGTTGCAAATACTCGGTTTGATCCCCAAAGCCTGCACTCTGGGTTCTTGATCGAAACACCTAATCAAGTGGCGGTTGGTGGAGTTTTCTCCAGGGGGACTATAAATTCAAAATAGACATACACCAAAAACCAGTAGTTTGACTGGTACACTAAGTTATCACACAAGTATATTTATATGAATGTCAACAACAAAAAAACAAAACAGAATTTCATGAACAGCTTTAAATTTTGTACGTAAATCTTGCACTACTGAGGCTTTCTGAAGATAAATCCATGTTTTGCATCCCTTTTGAATGGATAGGAATATTAGTGTGTGTGTAATCATACTATTCGAATTACTTAGTAATTTCTGCTAATTAAATAAATATATCATAGTACTCCATCAGCTTATATTTAAAGAAGAAGTTATTAAGTTGTATTCGACATTTATTTTTCTATCTGGCAATCAATTTATCAAACTGGTCCATCCTGCTGCAATAAAACAATCAGTAATGCAGTGTAAGGTGCGCCCAGAGACTGTCGCGTGTGAGGAACAGTGATATTTCTGGTCAGACAGGTTAGAAAGTGGGCGTTGACCTAAATGGCAGGGCCCATTAGTTTGCTCCAATCTCATGTGTTGTCATGACTTTGCATAAATCTCAGAGGGTTTTTTTCTTTTTTGCTTTTTTGCATGTAATGTTCAATGAGTTGCTTTTTTCCAGTCAATCTGTTTGATGCACTTTATTCTGTGTCACTTTGAGAAATAAGCTGGCTCTAGCAGTTTGGTTTCTGCCTCTCTTCACAATGACATAGAACTACCCTCATTAATCAGTGCATTTTCCCAACAGTTTAGCCTGCACGGATCCATTGGTGTTGACTAGATATGTACTTAAAGATTAAATGGTGGCCAAATGTGCAGCTGCTTAGAGCCACCTACCAGCTAAGAGCATGCAAAGGGACTTATATACATACCAAGTTCAGTTTTGAAACAAAAACAGAAAAAAAGCTTACATAGTTTGGAAGTTATGCTGATAGTATGACTATTTAAAGCTAAAGTTTATTATGGTCAGATGTACATCTGTCAGTTTTAATTACTTTTATCTTTATGCATTTTGTAACTTGAAGTGCAAAGGTGAAACCTTTTATAACCTTTTCTGAGCTTGTAACTCATGATAACTACGCACTTTTATATTCCTAAATTAAGGCAATACCTCAAAGAGGGTAAAATAGTAGAGTAAGTGATACAGCCAAAAGTTGTAGAAGAATAATGACATTAAACATTTATTCTGAATTACAGAACAGTGTTTCCAAAAAATATTTGGCGCTATAAAGAAAATTGGAAAAATAACCTATGATTTGAAACTTTTCCAGCAATTCACCACAGTGATGGCTAAAAATTTGCATTAAAATTGCTGTTAAATAAAACTAAAACTCAGTCGGCTTTTCAGGAAGACTTCACATTTCCACTTCTGACCGACATAATTATTCCAAAGATGACAGAAGATAGACGTTTCCAAGCATCAGAATACTTTATATTGAGACCAAATTCAGTTACTAGCAAGTCTGGTTTTCTCCACATAGAGATTCATTCCATAAATCACACCTGACAGTAAATAACCACTTGACAGTAATGAAGCTTTTTATTAAAAAAAAAAAATCACAGCACTCAATGGATACATCAATGGTAAACTAAGATGCTTTGCACTAAATATTGACATCAAACTAATGCCATATCTATGGTGGATAGAAGGGAACGTATAGCCTGCACTCAATATCTGAGTCAGATGTTCTTTCCTTAGTTTTGCCAAATGATTGGTGTGATTGTTGAGCACAGAAAAATTGCATTCAATAAAAAAATTTAATCAATTGTTATTTTATACTTAAATCCATTATAAGTTTTGTTAAATGCATAATAAAAGGGAGGTCAAGTGGGCTTTTGGTTCCTAAATGGGCTTATCAGTAGATAGGTCCCTAAATCCATTCCAATCTACCTTGGGTTGGCTCTGGTGATGCACTTAAGCAAAAGCTTTATTTTTCAAATACGTTCTAATCTCCAACTTTGTTGAATCTCATGATTCAGTGGTTAAAATAAATAATGCCAAGGTTTACTGTGTGCACAGGAGAACAAACCAACATTATGAACTCTATTCTCCCATTCATTCAGCTTTTATTTGAACAGGGTGGTGCACAAAACCCTCCATCTCCCTGTTTATGGCTGCACTTTGTTCATAAAACGATAAAAGCCTTGAATTACACATCGAATAAACAAACTTACTGAAAACAAATAAGGCTCATAAATAATATTTGGACTTTACATATGTGGTTTTTTTATTTATTTTTTTACAAAATATATACATGCTTCATGTTGCCTGTTTTGTTTAGCAAGAAAGAATGAAAAAGAAGAACAAAATAAGAAAAAGCCTTGTCATGCACTCATAGCAAATTCTCAGAGGGCTTGGTAGGTAGAGCCAGCATATGATGAAGTCACAGATTGTCTCTTAGTAACAAAGGGAAAAATGTGAGGAGATGTGGCGGGGGAAAACATTCTCAGACAAAATAAGTCCACATAGGTTCAGGTTTTCTTTAACCTTCTTAGATTTAAAGTAGATGATTAAGCAGAAATCTCCCTCTGGCAGCTTTGCTGAAAAAAAAAGGAATTCAGGAAATCATTTTTGTCTTGTGATCGCTCCTGTATTTTTCTTTCACATTTTCAGCCTCTGTTAGACCAAAATAAAAAAGCAGGGTAAGTGATTAGAAAAACAGACTCTGTTAAATTGGTGATAAATTACTCTTTTCCTGATCCACACATTGCTTTCTGCAACCAGTAACTGGTGAACAAAGAATGTGAATGTTGTTTATTTCCTTTGGCATGCAATTCCCAGGAATTTGCACGCAAGTAAAACCATTTAAGCAAACTATAATAAAGACTTTTGGGAGGGTGTAAAATATTACAAGAAAATACAGACATTTTCTATATTGAGTGACAAGCAGGCCATTTCAGTTTTAACAAGCTCAGTTTTAACATTGCTAATGCTACAATTCAGCCAGACTTTGTAGCATGCAGGTTATGATAATTATTATTCCCTTATTGTTTCTTTTCTGGTATATGAAAATCATATTTTTAGACCTCACTCTGCAGTAAATAGAAAAGCATCACTTCATAGCTATAAGTTATATTTCTTATTTGAGAAAAAAGAGGACGAAACGATAAATTAGGGTTTAAACAATAAAGTTTTCTTTGCCAGTTAGCTTCTCAGACCAGAACATCTTATCAGAAGATTCGGAACGTCTTATTTTGAGATTTAGATTTTGTTGTATTTGCTTAAAAGGATCCAGAGCGTCTCTCCTGGTTTGGGGTTCTTGGAGTTGGATCAAGAGTTTAATGTTATATCTAACCTTGGGTAGTTTATCAAGACTGAAAAACTTATTAAAAAAATTCATTAAAACTTATTATGTTAAACTTGTATCAAACTGAGCTGTTTTGCTTAAAAGCAGTCATTCCTGATTCATGAATATCGTCTTTAGAAACGGACAGATGTTTATATCCCACCTTGAATGAAAGATTGAATTTTTATTTTTCTAACTATTTCAGTAATATTTTATTTTTAAATCCAAATCAATGCTTATTTTTAAAGAAATGAGACAGCCCAGAAAAACTGCATTATAACAATTATTGATTAAAATCACAGCTAATTTTATAAATAATATTAGAGAAATTAATTGGCATTTAACCATAATTTCATGTGTCCTTCCACTTTTTATTTGACAAAAGTTCACTTGACAGTATCGATTAAAATTTACCAAATTGAAATGAATGCAAAAGTTTTTATCTGGATAACACAGTTGTTTTATTAGCGCAGGCTGCGCTCAGAAGGAATGTAGTTGTGAATTGGGCTAATTTCCACTCTGTGCAAAGGTGAATGAAAAGTGCTGAGTCACAATGAGCCTTCAGAAGTAGTAATAGTTTCAGAAGGGAACACCCTTGCAACAGAAAAGCAGCTGCAGCTGCAGCATGGAAAAAAACACACCAGGCATGGTCATTTGCCTACATTTGTCATTACATCATGCTGTGACATTCTTGGCACCCTTAAATATTTGTTCTTTTTCTTTTTAATTTAAAATGTTCTTATTAAATAAGAAATAATGATCTGCAACACAAAGCAAGATAATTCCCTCCTGATCACTTGCCTTTAGAAACATCCTGGGTGTTTAAGTCCATTTGATATTTAAATAAAATTCACATAGACATAGTGTAACTTACAGCCTAACGCTACAAACTAGAGCACTTAAACATGTTTAAATGGATTTAAAACTATCTTAACTTCCTAGAGTAACTAATCTTTGATGATATCACAAACATGGGATGGGACTTACTTCCACCAATCCGGTTTTTGAGGGTTGGAGGCTGTTATATAAGCAGACGTGCAAAGCCTTTCAGACTCAGTCCTCACTCTTCCCCTTTTGTTACTGCTGGGAATCGACTGCTCACTCTGCAACTATGGCCAAGGACATGACTCTTTTTTGGGGCTCCGGCTCTCCTCCCTGCTGGAGGGTCATGATCGCACTGGAGGAGAAGAATCTGCAGGGCTACAACAGCAAAATGCTGTCCTTTGAAAAAGGGGAGCACAAGTCGAAGGAAGTCGCTGCCATCAATCCCAGGGGTCAGGTAGGTTTATTTGATGCAATTCTGCTAACGAGAAATTTAATTTAATTTCTTTAATGCACACATTTAGGATCCAGATAAGTTTGCAGAAACAATCCTCTGATTTTAAACCTTATCCTTTCTGTCTCAAAGCTTCCAGCCTTCAAACATGGAGACGTTGTCCTGAACGAGTCATATGGTGCTTGCATTTACCTGGAGGTGAGAACCTTGTTAAAGTTTTATGCAGCCATATGCCACAAACAAGACAGCGGTGTGGAGCGTGTTTCTTGTTTGCATTCAGAAGCAAACAAAGAGAAACCATACACCACGGAGGGAGCTGAACCAGAGCCTCTATCATTGTTGTTCTTTTTCTCCAATAACAGGAGCAGTTCAAGTCCCAAGGAAACAAGCTGGCGCCTGACAACAAAGCTGAGAGCGCACTGATGTACCAGCGCATGTTTGAGGGGCTTACACTTTTCCAGAAACTGGGTAAGCCCAGCTTGAAGTGAAAAGAAGTCCAATACCTTAAATTTTGCTCCATGTTTGTCCATAAGCATGCCTCTTATGGATAAACATTTAGCTCTGGTTCCCTTAGGTCTGGGTTACTAAAGCAACACCAAATATTGCGCCTGCAACCTTAAATCAAGTGGGATTTTTATTCTGCATCCTTAGGGGGGGCAGTGTTACATCAGCTGTTCCTTCCTTCCTCGTGAGGATCCAGCTTGTTCAAAACACATGCCTTGTACGATTTTAAGAGCAAACCAGGTCATGCCACAATCACAATGTTACCGGGTTAAATTTTAATCCCTCACGAGTCTCATGATCAGTTCAGCTATAGTAAGCAAGGTTAAAATCATGAGATATTTGACCCCATTTCACTGGGTCATGGGTCGAGGAAAGAAAAGTTAAGTTTGCCCCCATTCCTGGCCTCCTTCCTTGATTGTCCTCCCCGATCCCTATCTGTGTTGCTTAAGAGGAAATGGCTGCAATCAGCTTGCATGAGCTGATGTTTGTCATACCAGGTATTCACTGAAGCTCACTGGGTGTTTTTTCTCTCGTTAGCACAATCACTGTTCTACACTCGGTTCGTCCCAGAAAACGAGAGGCACGACTCAGCCCAGAAGAGGAACACAGAGGAGCTCAAGGCTGAGGTCAAACTGTGGGAGGGATACCTGCAGGTAACCAAGATCCTCTGCAAAAATCTCTGATCTTGCCATTCTTTGTAATCTTTTTATTTTCACTCCTGGTATGGTAAAGATTGCAATGATTTAACAGCCACTGCTGTTATGCATACTCTTAAATATCATTTGTTGCTTTGTGCTCTTGTAGAAAACCGGTCCATACCTTGCAGGGAAAAGCTTTACTCTGGCTGACGTCATCGTCTTCCCAGTCATCGCTTTTCTCTTCCGCTTTGGGTAACTAAATCTTTTCAAATCACTTCAAAATGAATAGAATAATAGCAGGAAAGATGATACAACATCCTCTTCTGTCTGCAGCTTGAATGAGGAGCACTTCCCTAAACTGGCAGCTTACTACAACACTGTGAAGGACAGACCAAGCATCAAGAACTCCTGGCCTCCTACCTGGAAGGACACTCCAGGACAAAATGCTCTGAAGGACTTCTAACTCTCACGCAAAAAAAGTTCTCTTTGTGTTGAATTATTAACCCTTTATCCTCTGCTGCGCTACTGTAGAGGTTTAATATTGTTTTAAAGGCAAATACTTAGTTTTTACTGTAAAGTCTCCCCTAATTTCCTTTAAAGATGTCTTTTGTGATGTGAATTAAATAAATAAATAAATAAATAAATTCAGCTGTTTTTGTTTTATCATTTTAATTGCATGTCACAAATCAATCCAAATATAATAATAATAATAATAATAAAAAAAAATAATAATAATAATAATAATAATAACACATTTTATTTAAATCATCTTCCATAACACTGAAGTGTACTGTACAACAATACCGGACATTAAAAAAGGGACAGGTAATTAGATATGCTCTATTCAATAGTTAAGTTTTATATGAATTAAACAGAGCTAAAGTATCAATATTACAAATATAAGGAGGGAGTGAACTACAGAGTTTGGGAGCAGAGCAGGAGAAATCTTTTCTCCCCATGGTGACAAGGTAGGTGGGAGGCTCAATAAGGTGAATGGAGGAGGAAGATCTGAGAGTATGGGAGGGGCAGCAATCTGTAGGAGATCTGAGAGCTATGAGGGATCAAGATATTGGATGACCTTGAATGTCAACAGACTGATTTTTTTTAAAAGAAAGTCTCTGTCTCCTTCTGAATGGCGAAATCGGTAGGACACCTATACCAAAGTCAAAGTGCATCAGTGCTTGCCATGATAAACCGTATCTTAGTAGTGCTAGAAATAAGAACGGAGCTAGGAGGAGGAAGCAGGATGCTTTTGTTTGCCTGTTAAGTTGACATTAGAATGTTACGTTCGTAGATGCTGTGAGAAGCGATACAGAAACCCACAATCCTTTGCTTGACATGAGGCAGTGTACTGGCAAAGCGCACTTCACAAGACATGATCAAAAATACATAATTTTGTGACATGTATTCAGTGTAACACATGCAAATCTACATACTATCATATGTTTTTTTTATTGAAAAGCTTCAGTCAATGGGGTGACAGTAGCGTAGGATACAAAAGTTTGACCTACAACCCAACTTCAAACCTCACCTATCTGTCTTTGTTGTTGTGTACTTGGGCAAGGCACTTCACCATATTAAAGGTGGTCAGATGGTGGCTACAACATAGTTTCCCTCAATCAGTGTGTGATTGAGTGAATGACTGGATGTGGTGTTATGTGCTTTGGAGTCTCCTGACTTTAAACAGCATTGGATAAGCCAAATAAACATGCATTTTACTGTAATAAGGGCTGTAATCAGTAATATATGACTTTTTTTCTGTTTCAAGAGGCATGGCATTCAAAACGAACTGTTTTCCCATTATAAAAGTATGATCTAAGAGTAACTGGCCATCAGCATTTTGAAAGTTTTCGCAACAAAAAAATCAGTGGAGTAATGCAAAGGTCAGAGGTGCTCTGTTCCAAAAAGGGAAGTAGCTTTGTACATAATAGGGTTGGGAAATTGTTGTCATAGAAGGTTCCAGACTGGTTACATCTGTGAAGCGCGAGCACAAGTACTTGTATCAGACAGCAGTGAACCAAAGCTTCTGATTGGTTAGAAAGGATCTTAACACACCCTGATGAAGTTTCCCCCTTGGACTGGTTAAAGTAGAAAAAGAGGCGTGCATTTTGGGAATGGATAAATATCTCTGGGTCCTTCCTCAAATTGCTTAACTTTTCATCCTCGGAAGGAGGAACAGACCAGGATTGGAAACTGCACCAAGAAAGAAGAAATTGCCTGAAATGAGAAAGAGTCGAAGCTGAAGTTCCAGTTCTTGTTGCTCTTTGGTCTAAAAGTCAACAAATGACGGATCAAGACAGCATTGTACTTTAGTGTCTTTTTAAACTTGGTCAGTGGTTCTGTGGGTTGAAGAGGAAGACCCAAGATGGTTGGGTTAAAAAAGGGTTAAAGAGTGATAGTTTTCAATGTTAGTTCAGGAATCCCAAGAAGTGAAAGTTGAGGTTCTGAAGAACTGAAGATATGATTCCAAGAAGATTTTCACATAAGGTCTGAAGTAATGTGTTTCTGAGGCCTAGTCTAGGAACCCAAGTCCAGAAATTTTTATAAGGTTTATAAAACAAGATCTGAGCATTACCGGTGTTCAGGCGTTGAAGGAAAGGAGGTTTATGTTAAAAGTGAGAAATCAAAGAATAAAATCCTACGTGTGCACAGATGGGGTTTTACTCTGGGAAGTTGTGAATAAAAATAATTAGTTTTAAAGGTCAGTCTTTAACACTAAGAAAAACAAAGGGTTTTGCTGTGTTCATGTTTTAAAATACACTTAGCAGTACTTAGTAGAAGTACAAACTGTTCATTCCTCAATTTGATGTTCTGTGGATCAAGACAGCTTGTTACTCTAGTGTAGTTTAACCTTGCCATGGATCTGAGGACCAGACATCCCTGGATTGAATAAATTACTTTTTCTTAGGAAAGTCCTGTTGCGATGAAGACGGTTTTCCAAGCAGATTTGTCATCTGATATAGAATCAGATGATACTTTACATAATTACACTATTACTGTTTTGTATTTAACTGTTTACAGATACCCCACACCTTTTGTTTTTTGTGTTTAATCTAATAGGTTTGTTTTTCATTGTACTAATCTATACAAGGTCTACATGAATTTTAAATTTCCCTCCAATCAGTAGCATGTAATTTTATATATAAATTTTTAACATTATGATACAAATTCATGCAGTTTAAGTACAGAAAAGGTAAACATTCCAAACACCAATTAGTCCTGAACCAAACTTTCAGAGATCTGTTGGAAAGATAAATAATTATTTTGTATTTTCAGAATCACTGTTAAAATGCTATGAAACTATATCAATAAGGTCAGTGGACAAGAGAGGTCTTTAGAATAATATAAATGAATTATATGAATGAATATGAATTACACAATAATGTTACCATATTAATTAGTTACTTTGGACTTAGTTACTAAGGTCCTGCATTTTTCAGGCAATGCCAATATGGCCCATTAATAATTACATTAAGCTATGATCTATTTCACTCAAACAAATTGATAATCATATAACAGCTTAGTTCACCTAAAAGGCTGTAATACTGAAAAAGTAATATTTCCGATGGTTTACACTGGATAATGGTTTCTCACAAAACCATTATCCAGTGTCTCCCTCTGCTGGATATTGCTGTCTTTTTTTTATTAACTAAAAATGTGTTTACATCCCTTTTTACACTTTTAATTTTAAAAGGCATTATTTGAAAGCATAAAAGCAGTTCAGGTTTAAGGGTATCCTCAAATAATAGAATAAGCCTTTTACTGAAGCTGGTGGAGATGTCCCAAAACTGTTGCTTTTAGCTGTGGCTAAAATTTTTGGACTTGTTAGAAATCAGACTATGTAAATAGAGTCAGAGGTGGATCACCTTTTGGCCATTTTGTGTTTGCAGAACTAGTTATGTTAAAAGCAGAGACACATCTGAATACTATCTGCAGAATAACCTCCAACCTACATTCAGTTAAGAAATCTGTTTGCATTTTTAAAAGCTGGTATAAAAATCCCTTAACGGTTGCTTCTCGCTGCCGCTACAAGGGCTAAGATGCAATAATGTTTTAAAAAAAAATCTTTCTATCAAATAATGTTTTACTCTTAGATAATTAATTACTTTAAAGGCTATTTAAAAAAATATATATAAAAATATAGTGAAGTAGCACTACTTTGACTTCAGTATAATTTTTGGGTACTCTCCCCACCTCTGCCTGGCTTAGATATATTGAAACATGGAAAGTAAACAGAGTGACGTTGGCAGTTACACCACAGATAGATCCTTTGAGGTAGAGGATTGTTTGCTCACCTCAACACCAGAGGTTAAGTGAGGTTTTGTGGAACCCAGTAGTCTGGAGCCTTCTAAGTTTGAACTTCGAGGTTCTGAATTTGCAATGCCTAAACTGGCGCTCTCTTTCCCTCATAATGTTTAGAAGCAGTCTGAAGCATTCTGGGATATCTCTTTTTTTTTTTAAGATTCAGAGTTCACAAACACATTGGCCAACCATCCTCCCCTCTTAAACCTTCCTTTATCATCGCAAGAATCCTCAAGCCAGAGGGCGTTATGTTGTTCATTTTGATCTGCAGCTGCAAACAGTATCTGACTATATTCACAATCACTTTCAAGTTTAAAGCTATCCCTCACACTAACAGTCTTAATGTTCACAGAGTTCTACAAACAATTTTACAAACCTGAGAGGATTAGCCAGCTGACACTCAGAATGGGGGGAAGCAAAAATGGCTTGGTTAGCTTGCTGCGGGGCTAGCTCGCCGGCTGGGCCCGAAGCCTGGAAGGAAAAACGGACAGCCTTGGTTACGTGGGTAACACGGCGATTCAATTCAGTCTGCTGATTGACCAGATCAACCAGGGTGTTGTCGTGTCTGGACAAAGCAGCTTGCTGCTGGTTAATGGCTCTCTGAATGGCTTCTGCGGGGTCAACAGTTTGGCCACAGTGTTCTGTCATGATTTTATCTAAAGCTCTGACCCACATGCAGAAGATCAAACAGAGAGACCAGGGAAAAGTTTAACAGAGTTTATTGAGAGTTGGTTGAGAGGAGTCCAGTGCTGCTCAGAACTAGGGGTGTAAATCACATCCATCATAGCAATTCGATTCAGTATCGATTTCCTGACCCAACGATTCGATTATTTTCGATACTCAAAAAAACACCGCGATACCATTCGATTAGATTAATTGTTTTTTTTGTTGTGTTTTTTTAACACCTAAAACGCAAAACAAAGACAAAAATTCAAAATAAAAACAAAAAAACGAAAATTGTAATATCCATATGCATTTTTTTTAGAAAAAAAACAAAAGAAAAGAAGTAGAAAAGTTGTACTCCAACTATTCCTATTAAAACCTCATTCACTGAAAAATAATAATACCCCTGTGTTATAGATTCTTAAAGGCCTTGCATCAAAAAATACTGCACAAAATCAGTGCAATGAGTGCAATTCAATACCTTGGCTCCAAAGTGTCGACGTCCCCGCCCCCCCCCACAGACGCTCCGCTGCACCCCTCCCAAATTGTAGCTGACCGCAAACAGTGCCGCAGACAGGAGGCCAGCTTGCTTTGTTTTTATGAGTGAAATTGCGGAAAACAACTTGTGAAATTTGACCCGCTAGAAGACAAGGTGCACGAAAACGCTGGGACCCTTTTTCCACCTGGATCCCCGCTCTTTTTGGCCCTCATGTCCCTCCGTCGTTGGACTAAACTCGCCCCCACTTCCTCACCGCCTCGGCCGTATCTAGACCCACAGTGCATAGCGCAGACCACGCTTCAATATTGAGCATAAATAAAAAATGTCAGTGTCAAGCTCACTGCAACAAATTGCTGTAAGAGTATAACCAGGAAGTGAGGTAGGATGGTAAAATAGGCTTAGCGCCCCCGCAGCACGGGAGGGAGAATTACGTCCAGGAGCAAATGGATAAAAATAGACCAGAGGAAAAAAAAAAAACATGCATCGGTATTCTTGCGGACGTATCGATGCATCGGATTGTCGGCTGTTGGATCGATGCATCGATACAAAACGATTATTATTTACACCCCTACTCAGGACACTGTCGAACCGGGACTGAAAAGTTGAGGGGAAGATTCTGTGGTTAGTTCAGGCTCAGTGGGAAATTCGTGTCTTAGATTTAAAGAAGGGAATTAAGGCAACGGACTCACGTTTCCAGAAAAAGGTGTCTCTTGTTGAATCCAGTCAGCAGAGATGGGGACTCGAGTTTGTGACTCGTACTCGAGTCGCACTTAGGTCGCATATTAAATGACTTTAGACTCGACTTAGACTTGCATTTAAAGGACTTCAGACTCGACTGAGACTCATGATTTCTGACTTGTGAACAATATTTTATTTTTAAGTGTTTTTTGTTTTACTAACTTGACTGATCGCCGCTCGCCTTACCCACACACAGCAGAGGTAAAAAAAAAAAACGGCAGAGGGGCTGTCAAACTGTCACGTAGCACTGATGTCACGCCCGTGCCCATGCATGCATGATCGACAAGCCAAGCTTCAAAAACTTCATGGCAGTTGTAGAGGAGAAATATGTTGTGAATAATGTTGTGAATTGGCACTAAATAAATAAACTGAATTGAATTTAAAATACTGCCCGCCAAGTCGGTTCTGTCTGTTCCAGGGCATTAAGTTACAAAAAGTTATTGCCACAATGTTTCTTTTAAGAAAGAATTGTTATTGTCCTGGTATTTATTTAGAGTTTTTCTTTATCTGTTGTAGTTGCTAACTTCACATGTATTAATAAAAAGCAGGATTGTGATTGTTTTTTTTTTCCACAGCCCTCATTTTCACATAAAAATAAAAGAGCAGACATTTACTGCTAAAACTAGAAAAAGTTGTAACCACAAATGTCAGATAAATACTGTAAGAAAATTGTTTTTTTTGAAAGAAAAAAATAAAGATGCAAAATTTAACTGGAAAAACAATTTCGTGTGTGCTTTTTTAAATTGTATTTTTCATTTACCAGTTCAAGATAATGATCATTCCATAGATATAATAGCGACCTTTAAGCTATACCGTCTCAGTGACGGAGATGAAAACACAAGGAGAAACAAGCAAGCATGCAAATTATTGCACTTATTTTAATTAATCGAGTGATTAGAATTTATTGTGCGATTAATTGATAATTGTGACAGGCCTTCTCAAGACTTGAGACTTGACTTGGACTTAGGCTCTCAAGACCTGAGACTTGACTTGGACTTGCAAAAAATGACTTGTGAACATGTTTGCCAGTCGGTGTGGGTTGTACCAGTGAATGACTTGCTCGTTGGAGGGAGGACAGGGTTTACCCAGATTGCGGTTTTCCTCAAGGGAAAACCGCAATCCGCAAGTAAACCCTGACACTGCATGACACTTATCAGGCAGTACTCATGTTAAGGGGGGATGGCATCCCCCTTCTATACAAACAGCTGGCCACATGACTGAAAACTTTGGACTTGATGCAATCAGACTACGTAAACAGCATTGGTAAATTGCCCTTAGACTGCTATATATTTGCAGAACTGGTTCTTTTAAAAGCTGAGGGAGCTCTGAAGGTATCTGCAGTAAAAGATGGAAAAGTATTCTATTCTGGTTGGCCTGCTAATAGCCAGCAGCTTTTCCTTCATTGAAGGTAATTCACTATAACACTCTGTGTTTTTGGATTTACATGGAAATGTTTTGTTTGCTTAATATGTTTGCTTTTTGTAACATCTAAGAAGGTAATTTTACACTTTTCTTCTCTCAAACTTTTTTCCTTTAGGATGCAGGGATGGACTTCTGGAGAACATTGATTTTCCTGGGACAGACATAACCTTCCTTTACTCTCCTTCTGTTGAGCACTGTCAGAGGCTGTGCACAGAGCACCACTCATGCCTCTTCTTCACTTTTGTCCGACCCGACTGGACCAGAGACAACAGGTATGAAACACTTATACATAAAGGATTGAGTAACACAGTCATTTTTTTTACATTGAAAATGATCCTTGAAATGAATACTCCTAAAGTAAATACAGAACTGATTTAAAATGACTGAAACATAATGGAGATGGATAAAACAAGAATTTTATGTAAGACAAATTACTCATAAAATAAGATAATGATTTCAATGAATGAGAAAATATGTGATGTCATGCAATTCTTTGTCTATTTTTGCATCAACTTCCTTAAAGATTGTAAATATTCTCAATAATGACATCCCCTTCTTCTCTTCAGGCACTTTTACTGCTACCTTAAAACCACCCCGTCTGGAGATCCAGCGTCCCAAATTCCTCTTCAGGGCGTCACCTCTGGATTTTCTCTAAAGAACTGCATTTTTCCAGCAAGTAGGTCAACAATCAAAGAAGTCAAAATAAAATTTATTTACATTGCAGAAAAAAAATATTAAAGATATCTTTCAAAATAAGAAGTAAAGTCAGAGAAAAAGACTTAGGCTTAAAGGCTTATAAAGATGTTTCTCACAAGACAGTAATAAAAATTATGTATATATAGTTGTGTTTTTTTAAAAATCTGATATAGCATCCTGCATATTCTTCTTGTCAGTATTCTCAGTATCAGGTCTTTTTGCCCCAGTTATTCTTACTATCTATTCAAACAAGCAAGATGATTGTGCGTTAAAAAAATAGTGGATCAGTAGTTTCAAAACCAAAATCACATTTAATTCCTTAACTAGTTTTTTTTTTTTTTTTTTTAAGCAAGCTTTGAATTTTAGATCATCATCAATTTGAACAATAAATGCATGAAAGTGCGGCTATTTGATTGGCCAATTGGCTGTTTGTGTTAATACAAACTTTAAATATTACACTACTGTAACGTAAGATACTTTAAGAGTTAATCATTTATCCAGGTGATTCCGTCATGGGAAATTTGTTGACAAACAGATCCCCCTTTGCTCATGGGGTTGTTTAAACTGCCCATTTGTTTTATGTCTGTGTTGGATGGCAGAATTCCTGTAAAAATGAAAATTTGTTTTTTTAACGTTAATTCTCTATAAAACAGCAATAACTTAATAAGAAAAAATTAAATAAACCCACAAACAAAACAAAAAACAACTAGCTGTGACTTTGTTCATAAATGGCAATTTGTTATTTTGGTTTCCTTTCAACTAAACTTATTTTTTTCCCCATGCTTTCCATGGTCCGTCTAATATTTTCTTTGATTTGGTTTCTGCTCATGGCGAACCAGGGCCTTGTTTTTCTCAGGTGTTCCAAAATGTGGACTTTCTTGGGGCAGACTACAGAGCCTTGTTCACGCCTGATTATCAGGAGTGTCAGAGAGTCTGCACAAAGGACCCTGGCTGTCAGTTCTTTACTTTTCTAAGCGTGGATTACTCCAACCAGGATCTCAGGTAAATTCTACTATCTG